>NW_024066099.1:0-292538 GCF_014898465.1 Botrytis porri | reverse complement strand
TAATAATCCTAAACTATACAAGTATTCTATGCTAACTTTAATTTTATTTCAACTCTATTCAATTATAATTTTAATCTTCTTAATTCAACTAAAACCCTAATCCCTTAATAAATTAATATCCCTAATCCTTCAATTAATATTAATTCTAATTCTTTAACAAACAAATAATCCTAATTTTATTTTTTTATTTTTTTTAAAATATTCTTTATCTTTTTTAATAAATAAATTTTATTAATTATATTTCTTTTATTTTTCTATATATTTATTCTTTTTATTATTATATTTTTTTAATATTAATTCCTTTTTAATAATCTTTAATTTCTTTTTTTTTCAAATAATAATATTTTAAATATTATAACCCTAATCCCTTAATTCAATTATAACCCTAATCATTTAATTAAATAATAATTCCTTTTTTATTTCAATCCCTTTAATATATTTATCTTCTCAATATTCTTTTCCCTTATCTCTTTAATTATTTTTAATTCTTAAAATTTAATTATATATAAATCTCAAAAAATTCCTTTTTTAATATTATTTAAATTTATTTCATTCTTAATTTTTTTTTTCAATTTATTATTTCAATCTTATAATTTAAAAAAATATTTCTTTATTATATTAATATTCAATTATATATTTAAATAATATCTCTAATCCTTTAATTAATTAATATTCTTATCCTTTAAATTAAATTACATCCTTAATCCTTTAATTAAATAATAATCCTAATCTTTTAATAAATTATCTCTCGTAATTTTATTCTAATCCTTAAAATCTTTTAATCCCTTTTTTCTTTATTTCAACTTTTATTTTAATATTTATTATCTTATATTATTTTTCTAAAAAAAATCCTTTTATTCCTTTTAAAATTTATTTATATTATTATTATAATAATTCTAAATATATTATTTATTCTAAACTCTAATTTTATTTCTTTTTTAATTCAATTATATTTCTAATCTCTTAATTCAATCAATAACCCTAACCCTTAATTAATCAATAACCCAAATCCCTTAATTAATCAATAACCCTAACCCTTAATTAATCAATAACCCAAATCCCTTAATTAATCAATAACCCTAATCCTTAATAAATCAATAACCCTAATCCTTAATAAATCAATAACCCTAATCCTTAATAAATCAATAACCCAAATCCCTTAATTAATCAATAACCCAAATCCCTTAATTAATCAATAACCCTAATCCCTTAATTAATCAATAACCCTAATCCTTAATAAATCAATAACCCTAATCCTTAATAAATCAATAACCCTAATCCTTAATAAATCAACAACCCTAATCCTTAATAAATCAATAACCCTAATCCTTCAATTAATATTAATTCTAATTCTTTAATAAACAAATAATTTTTTCTTTTCTTATTTCAATCCTTTAAATAATATTAAATATATTATCTCTAATTAAATAACTCCCTATTTCAATTATTATTTTAAATATTTAAATTATATCTATCCCTAATCATTTATATAATATAAATTTATATCCCTAATCCCCTAATAAATTTATATCCCTAACCCCTTAATAAATTTATATCCCTAATCCCCTAATAAATTTATATCCCTAATCATTTATATAATATAAATTTATATCCCTAACCCCTTAATAAATTTATATCCCTAATCCCTTAATAAATTCTTTATTCTAATCTCTTTATAATTTCTTTTTAATTTCAATCTTTCTTTATTTCTTTTATATCTCTCTCTTTTTCTCTTTTTATTATTATTAATATTATTTTTCTTTTTATTTTTTCTTTTTTCTTTTTTACTTAATTCAATTCTATTCTTTTTCATCATTATTATTATCATTTTCTTTTTATCATTTTCTTATATTTATTTATTTTTATATACTCTAAAAAATTTATCTCTAATCTCACTTTATTTCTTATTAATAATTTTACTTCTTTTTTAAATTTATTTTTATAATAATATTAATATAACCCTAAATTTATTTTATTCTTTTTTTATTCTTTATTTTAATTCCTAAAAATCTTATTAAATATTATTAATTCTTATTCTTTTCATTTCTTTTTATTATTATTATTATTCCTTATTCAATTATTATCATATTATACATTTTATTATCTTTCTAAATTTTATTATAACTCTAAAAAATTTTACTTTTTCTTATTATCAATATTATAATTCTCTTTTAAATCAACCCTATTTTATTTTATTTTTATTTTTATTACAATTATAATTATATAATTCTTTTTTATTTTAAATCCTTAAATATTCAAATTTTATTCTTTAAAATTATAATTCTTAAAATTCTTAATAACCCTAACCCTTTAATTCATTAATAACTCTAATCCTTTAATTCATTAATAACTCTAACCTTCAATTCATTAATAACCCTAACCCTTCAATAAATTAATAACCCTAATCACTTTATAAATAAATAACCCTAACCTTTTAATAATATCTTTTTCTAAATATCCTTTTTAATTTCATTTATTTAAATCAATATCTAATATCTTATATCTTTATTTTATATTCATATTTTATATTATATTTATTTTTCAATCTTTTTTTTTTAAATTTAAATTTTCAATATTAAATTTATCTTTTAATACCCTTTTTTTCAATTATTAAATTAATATTTTATAACCCCATATTTCTTATATTAATCTTATAATAAATTAATAATCCTAATCCTTTAATTATCTTCTTTAATTTAATTTCACTATAAAAATCTTATTATTATTTTAATTAATTTAATTTCTTTAATTTTCATTTATTTCATTTTTATTTCAATTAATAATATTATTTTTAAAATATCTATTTTTATTTTATTTATCTAAATTAATATCTAATATATTATATTTTTTAATTTTTTAAATTTTCATTTTCTATATATTATATTTATTTTTCAATCTTTTCTTATTTTATTTTTTAATACTTTTTCTCCAATCATTAAAATAATATTTTATATTATATATTTCTAATACTAATCGTTTCAAAAATTTATAATTCCAACCCTAAAAATTAATAACCCTAATCCTTTAATTAATTATCTTTTTAAATTTTATTCATTTTTAAAATATATTATTATTATTCTAATTAATTTAATTTAATTTTTTTTTCTTTTTATTTTTTTTTTAAATCAATATCTTTTATCTTTTTTATTATTAATATTATTATTTTCTTCTAAATCTTTTTTTTTTCTCTTTTTTTTATAATTCCCTTTTTATTTTATATTAATAATTTTAATCTTATTATTCATTAATAAATTTTATTTTTATATTAAACCCTAAACCTTACTTTTATTATTTATTCTTCTTCTTTATAAAATTTTATTTATTATTATAATTAATAAATCTTTTATTAAATAAAATTCTTAATCTTAATCTTTTTATAAAATCTTTATATTTATATTAAATAATAAATCTTATTTCTTTTTTCAATTAAATCCTACTTTTATTATTTATTATATTTATACATTCTTTTATTACTTTTTAATTTTAATTCTAACCCTAAAAATTAATAACCCTAACCCTTTAATAATATCATTCTTTAAATATACTTTTTTATTTATTTAAATCAATATTTAATATCTTATATCTTTAATTTATTTTTATATTATATTTATCTTTCAATCTTTTCTTTTTTTATTAAATTTATTTTTCAATCCTCTTTTAATTCAATTATTAAATTAATATTCTATATTATATACTTTTAACCCTAATCCTTTAACAAATTAATAATTTTAATTCTTTAATAAATCCCTAATTCCAATTTATAACCCTAATAATATTCATAATCTTTAATTAAATACTCTAACTCATTTTATATTTTCAATTCAATATTTATTATTTCAAATCCTAATTTATTCTTCTAAATTTAATAATTTAATAATAATCCTAATTCTTAACCCAATTATTAATTTCAATTTAATTTTTTACTTTTCTTTTTAAAATTATTTAATTCTATTAAACCCTATTTTTTTTAATAATTTTTTTCTAAATCTATATTTCCTTATTCTATAAAATTCTTTTATTATCTTTTTAATATTATTCTTTAATTTTAAATCTTACTTTTATATATTCTCTTATTTCATTCTTTAAATATTTCATTAACCCTAATTCCTTTCTTATTATCTCTTAACCCTAACCCTTACCCTTACCCTTACCCTCACCCTTTTTAAAATACGTAGCGGTTCTTAATCATTTTAAAAATCTCTTCCAACTTTAACCCTGATCTCTTACTTTATTACTAGAACCCTTTATTCATTATTTTATTCTTATCTTATTATTATCATTACTCTATTCTAATTCCCTTAATATAAGAGCTGCAACCTTATTCCCGTAAACCCATTCATTCCCCTCCAAATCAGTCCTCTCCCCAAGCCAAATCATATACGCAAGAAGATCTTCCCACGTTCGTTCAAAATGCCTCTCGAGCCATGCCACCCCCCCCACCCTCTTATATGCCGCCACGCAAATGGGAATCACCATGTTCGGAAATCGACACTCGCTCTCTTCGTGATCAGGATCGGCCACTCGACAGATATCTTGTGGTTGATAACAATTCCAACACACGATGTATCGTGGCATCCAATCTCTCTCGTCAAATTGGCACGCTTGTAGAGCTTCCCCCTTAGCATTAATCCAATCAAATCTTCGAGAGCATTGTGAAGAGAGGTGATCGAAGCGACGATGGTGAATTCGACAGTAGAGACAAGAATCCTGAAAGGTTAGGAGATCCTGCTCGTATCGATCGAGGATTTGATCCTGTCGAAAATCTTGAGTGTGAATCTCTCGAGGGCCAGTGGATTCAATTTCTATAGTAGATGGATTTAAAGTGTATATCAAATGAGGGGGGCGAGGTTCCTCATGAGGTTCCCTACACACTTGACAGACCTCATCACTTGACATGCACCAACGCCAATCCGAAGGCCGATCGAGGAATTGACTGAGGACGCCACGTGAGCAATATTGTTGAGTGAGGTAGAGTTGCATGGTAGCTTGATCGGGTGGAAGAAAGGTATCACGTTGAGGTCTCCAAGTCGAATTTAACAAGATGATGGAGGAAGCTTTCCTCCCATCGCGTCCCGCCCGACCGGATTCTTGAGAGAAAGCCGTCACCCGCTCTGGAGCATCGAGGTGAATGACCCATCGAATGTGAGGGTAATCAAATCCAATCCCGAGAGCGGACGTAGCAGCGATCACGGGTTGCTGAGGATTGGAGAGCCACCGTTGAATGATCTCCCCCTTCTCGCGAACCGTCCCGGATTCTGATGTGTACAGAGGACAATTCATCAATTCTGCTACCGCGCCAGCAACATCACGAGTGCGACAGTAGATAATAATCTTATCACAACTTTGATCAAAGATATTAGGATCGGGCCAACACACTTCAATTAACTCTCTCGCTTTCTCCATCAAAGAATCAACTCCATCTCCATAACTAACAAGATATTGAAGGTTAGATCGATTGGTCGACTCTCGAATGATTTGAGGGCAAACCAATTTGTTCTGTTCGATGAATAATTCTTCCATCACCGGAGGCAAGGTGGCAGATAGCCAAATGGATTGAGTACGAATTTGTCGAATGAACCACCCAACTTGCGTCATGCAAGAGCGATACTCACTCGTAGTAATGGTAAGGTGACACTCATCCATGATGATGCGATCCAATTTCTGTCGAAAGACTAGCCCTTGAGCGTATTCCAAAAAGCTATCGTTGCAAACCGCTTCAGCCGATACGATCACCAATGGAGGGGTTTCCCGACACTCCACCGACCACACGACCGAGGGAATCCCAACTGCATTAAAACGTTTGATCATGTCAATCCGCAAGGCCACCATAGGAATGATCATGATGGTGGTGCTAGCGTCCGCAAGGCTAGCGCTGAGCATAGGAATTAAGGTCTTGCCGGAGCCGGTTCCCAAGATCAAGATGACTTGTTCGTGAAAGGTAGTTCCAAAAGTAGTCAACACCCCACGACGTTGACCAGGTTGACGAAATTGAAAAGTGACAGAAGGGAATAATCTTTGAGCCACTTGAAGTAAATCCTCTTCCGAGTACCCTTGCCTCTGACGAAATCGACTTCGTTTCGCGGCTCGCAACACTAGAGCATCCGATGGACTCGAGGCTCGCTTCCCTTGCAGAACGAAATCGAATCGAAAGAAGGAATGCCAACTAGCCGAAGCCCGAAAGCCTCGATGCAACATAGTATTCATGGTGAGATTGGTCGTTCCAGCGTAAGCTACATTGAAGGTTTGAAAGCTGTGATTGCTAAATTCGGCCAACGCCCTCAAATCGGATTCATCTTCAACAAATTCACCAGGAGTATGGTCCAGATCAAAGTTGGCTTGTTCTCTCGTAGTAAACTTCTCTTTCGTGATGGAAGCAGCAAATTGTCGCCAATTGGAAGTGTGTAGTATCGAAACCTGAGCACGTTTACATGCTTTCCGTAAGCAAGTCGAAATAACTCCATCTACCCACACAGTCCCTTGAAGATTGGACCAGAGGTACGGGGATATCAAAGCGGTCGGATTTTCTTGTCGAAGAAAGATTTGTCGAAGGGGAATAACATATGCAATATAAGTAAGTAATAAATTCCCAATAGCTTTCGGGAGAAATCGAATATTATTCTTGTATGCACCAGATTGTTGTTGTCCTTTGTGATATTGGGTATAGATCATCACCAACTTTTCCCAAATATAAATATGTCGCTGTCGTTCCATATTCCGCCACGTGATAGAAAGCAATTCGGGCTCTCGCAGAGGTGGACCAGGAGCAATGTGACAGAGGATCAAGAGTCGCTTTAAGAATTCCTGAGCTTGCACTTCATATATCTTCATAGCTTTCGAACACAAGATTAACCCTCCCTCTTGATCAACCTTGAAGAAAGTGGTGTGCAATTTAGTGTTCGTCTTGATGTATCGAAAAAGCCTCAGATCTGCCCCTTCTAAAAATTCCGAATTGTGTGAGTGGGAGAGCCAAGAATCCCCAAAATCCTCGGAATCCAGATCATCCTTCATCCGCCACGAAACCATCGAAATTAAATCTTGCATGCCAAATAACAATTCATCGTACAGGAGAGAGTGAGCTTGTTGAAATTCCGAAAGCACCACGTTCGAAATCTGTTCCATGGATATTTCTACCCCGCGATACCCCACAATCTGTCGATCCAAAGACCATCGAGCTTGGTGTTTAGCAATGGAAGCCTTACTCACCTTGAATAAATATAAACGCCACTGAAGAATGTAACCGAAGGGGGTCTCGGCTAATTGTTGAAAGAACTTCTTGCAGAGCGTGGTGAGGAGAATGGGAATTTGATCTTCGTCCTCTTGCTCTTGAAAACAGACAAAACCAAAGAGGATCAGTTGCGCCGTCCACGTGAGAGCCGACAGGTAACTATTAAAATTTCCTGGCTCTTCCCACAATCCCCGCCCATAAATCATGCGACTCTTCATAGCACAAAAACTCAAGACCGGTGATTTAAACGGTGCACTTCCAATCGAGTGACAAATCAAGGCTAGATATAATCGTCGAATAGCATGCTTCAAAGCTAATTCAGATTCTTCGGGATCTTCCATATTCAAGGCTTCCATGATAGCATCCATCGCACGAATTTGGGTTGAGGTCGGTTCGATAATATCACGTGGTAATGATTGATCCGATTCCGTGGCGGTGAAAAAGCCATCCTCCGAATACACCACTCGATAATAATATACCAAGAGTTGTTTCCCGATCAGGAAGTATTTGACCAACGTCGAAGCATTCTTGTGATATCGGAACCCATCCGCCTTGCCACTCGCTCCGGAATAAAATTCATTGAGGATGTTAGCTCGCTGCTGAGTCATCTTACGATCGGGGGATGTATCAGAGCACAATTGATAGGCATCTCGCATCATAGCTTCGGCGGCATGGAGGATGCGAACAAGTTGAGGATCATCCGCTTCAAGGTAATCTCCATCCAATTCCTTCTTCGATGGGAGCTTATACGAAGCCCAAATCTCCTCGTCTTTTAAATGAACTAAGTGAAAAGGGAACTTGGTGACGTCGTGCAACCACGGTACCCTCTCGGAGCGAGATTCCTTAATGTCCCGAACGACGCCAGCTGCCTTGAAGAGATCCTTTTTGACATTCAACGCATCTTGCTCAATCTGATCAATGGAATCCTTCTCCGACCGGGTTAAAGGGATCACATCGCCATTTCCACCATGGGGCCCAGGATTTGCAACAACCACAAAGTAATCAACATACCTCGGTGCAGTAAAGTACGTTTGGAGTAAGCATGCCTGCCATAGCGGGGTCGCTTTGTGCTCGCTCGCTTTCCGGCCATGAGTCACCATGTGATCCCGCATTCGTGGGAGGTGAGTGGTTAAAAAGGATGGATCGCATGATAAACACTGAAAGCCGTGGAAGACTCTGAGATGCTCTAACTGCGCAGCCCTACGCGCAGGTTTGTCTTCTCGCAATTGACGCTTCGTCTTCAGACTTAACGATTGAGCGTAGCTCAGTTGAGCTTTCAAAAGATCACCTGACAGGCGGTGGGGTTCGGCTCGGAGGTGTTGCGCGATACTTCGGGCCCCTGGAGCGATGCACGTCTGGCACTGTGTGCAGATCAGAACCTGGTGGTCAGAGTTGTATGCGAGGTCGCAGGCCATGCGGAATGGCAACGAGACGTTCTACGGTTGCAAGATCGGGATGGGAGGCGGGGATGAGGAACCCAAGAAATCCCCTTTTGTGAAATCCCTTTTATAAAATCATGTGGGGGTCGTGTGGGGTCTTGGGGTTATGTTCCCAGACAAATAACGGCCGTGCCCTCCTTTTATGCCATGAAAGGGCCCTCGCATAAGGGGTAGGTACTATATTAATTCTATAGGAAATATAAAGAAAAAGATAGTTACATTTGAATTCAAATATAATGGGATTGTCTACTTAATAGCTATATTATAATCTTTTTAAATAATATTAAACAATATTATCAAAAACAAAAGATTATTAATTATAATTATACAATCTATTGAGGACAATCTTTTATAATATTCAATTATAAAGCGATCAATTTACTTTTATATATCTTTAATATTAAAACAATAAGCACTTTAAAAAGACTAAAGTATATTATCCAGCTAGAATTAGTTAGATAGATTATAATATATATTAATAGTATATTAATTATTTAATATATTAAGAATAATATTCTTAACTCATTTTAATAGACATTCCTATATTATTATAAGATTATAAGGAATAAGTAGACAATTATTTAATAATTATTTAGATATACTGAAATCCTCGAAAACAAAAAGGCTGATTAGCTTGTTAATCTAGACACTTACAGTAATTATATTAATTATAATAACTCATTCTTACTTACTATTAATAATATAAGCTTAACGGTATAGATACTAAAATGAGAAATAGAATAGAGGTAATAAAAGTATAATAAAATCACTCTTATTAATTAATATCGATGTTAGTATTTTAATTATTAAATTAAGAAACCTAAGAAACTTATCCTTTTCCGCTTTTTTTTAAAAATCCTAATAGATTTTATAACTTTTCTAATAATTATTAATCATTTCGAATAATCAAGCTCGAATTTATTAAAAATTTATTAATCTTTTACTCTTATATTATTAATTGGGGTTATACTTCCCAAAATTGTTTTCCCTTTTTTCTATTATATATAAACTATATTATATAAAATTAATAATATAGGGCTTTATAATTAGCTTAAATCTGAACTATTTAGTATAAAAGGGATTAATTAATATCAATATTATAAACAAAATTCGAGTGGTAAAAATGCTTATAGCATTCTTAATTATCTTTTCTTCAGTCTGTATTACAGTTATAAAAGAATAGAATATATAGCTATATTGGTATTCTTGTTAGCATAGTTTATCCCTGGTACCCTCTGGGAGATTGTGATAAACCCCTGCGGCTTGCCCTCCGGATGTAAAATAAATAAATAAATAAATATAAATAAATATTATAACTCTTCAAACTATATCTTAATCTTCAAATCTAAATCTATTATTCAAATTAATATAATTTTATTAAATTTAAATAAAGTTATTAAAACTTTATTATTATTTATTTACTTTTTAATATTCATCTAAATATTAATTTATATATTAATTTTTATATTAATCTTTATATCAATTTTAATATAAATCTTTTAATATTTTTATTAATATTCTTATAGTATTCTTATTAGTATTCTTATTAATAATATTCTTATTAATATTGAATTTTTGATTATATAATTAAATTATTTTATATCTCTTTTTATTAGATTATTATTACTTATACCCCTTTAAATTCAAACTTTTTCGAAACAAATATAAAATAATAAATTCGAAAAATAATTTAAAAATAATTTAAATTTATTTTTAAGATTCGATATATAAATAAAGATAAACTCTAAATTATTAAAAAGCTTTATTTAATTAATTTTTTTTTTAAAATTAAAAATAATAAGCAAATTCATTTATTTTGTAGATTACTATTCTTTTGGTTTCAAAAATTATTATAGCTTTTCTTTAATTTTATTAATCTTAAGCTCTAAGATTAGCTTTATAATTTAATCAATATTAAAGATATTAAAAATCTGATTTTATATAAAAATAATTCAATTAAATCTTTATTCACTTCTTTTTTTAAATTTTTAAAAAGCTTAAAATTGAAGGGTAAAAAGGTAATAATCAAATTCATTTATTTTATGAATTATTATTTTTTGTTTTCGAAAATTATTATAGCTTTTCTTTAACCTTATTAATTCTAAGCTTTAGAGTGAATAATATAAATCAATCAATATTGAGGATATTGAAAATTTAATTTCATATATAAATAATTCAATTAAATCTTTATTTATTTCTTTTTTCAAATTTTTAAAAAGCTTAAAATTGAAGGGTAGAGAGGTAATAATCAATTGGAGGGGTTTTGACTGGATCACTACCCTCATTAGGGTTATAGTTACTACTAGTACTGACCACTAAAAAATTCCGTAGAATAATAGTTAGGTAGTAATTAAATAGTGACTTTTTATCTGAGTCACCACCCCTCTATCAAAATGAGTCATCATCAGTAGTAATCCATTAAAAAAGTCCATGGAATAATAATTAGATTAATTTTATTAAAAAAGATAATTAGATATCATATCCTGCTATAATGCTAATAATATCAAAATTCATTCTGGCTAATTAGATCGCTTGAATTGAGTTTCGCTAAACGAGAGTTTTCTTTTTTTTATGTATATATTAGTATCATGGTCCTCGCGAACAATAAAATTATTAAGAAGGTAAACCTCTAATTAAAAACTATATAAACAATTCAAATAATGAATGAAATCCTATGAAAAAAGAATTCTATTAACGACGGAAATCTTTATACTGTGTATACTATACAATGATTCATCATAAAAAGCTCTAAAATTCATCATTTTTAATAAATTTGAATTAATCTCAAAGATGCTTTATTTAATATATATACTCCTTTAAAAAATCCATTTGAAGAAATTACATTGAAATGTACATAGACAAGTATAATAAAGCGTCTGAATAATTTAGAATTTGATTAGAAGGGTATTTAGCTAATCCAAAAAATTATTGATTATATTTAATAATTACATCTAATGAGTGTCCTATTCGCAAGGTAATTCCTTATTTCCTATCATCCCAAAGCCTCAAACAAAAACATACAAAGGAACGTGTTATCACATAGTGATCCAAGACAATCATCTAATCGTTCATTAATTCATCTCCAAGTCGCTACAAAATCAACAAAGCAATCCATCTCTTAGAAACCATAAACTGGTTCAGGACCAATATCTCCAAAGTTGCCGGATCCAGCAGGACTTGAAGGAGTGACCGGGTTACTGTTCACATTCGCAACACCGAAATAAGCATTTGTCTTCTCTTCGTTGTTGGTGACAGTCAAAACAGCAAATGCATTTTCAACACCAAACTGTTCAGAAACTCCCCAAGAGATAGTGTTGACAGATCCTGTAGTACATGGAATTCCATACCAGGACTCGGTAGTAGCACCACTTCCTGGCATACGAATGACGGTACATCTCTCATCAGGTCGCTCATCGTTGTAGGAGATGGCAAAGTTATAATCACATCCAGATCCATCTTCGGAACAGTATCTGATCAATTGCTTGATAGTCCGTTCGTTTCCGGAAGCTTGAGGAGCTTGTGTGGAACTTGGTGCACTTGTTGTAGAAACGGCGCTGCTGGAACATGCGGTAGGAGTGACGAGGGATCCGCTGTTGTCAAATGGTAGATATCCAAGACATGTGGCATATTCAGATGCACATGTAGACATGTTAGCATCTGGAGCAGATCGACAAGAGTTGTATGATGCATTGCATTGGGATACGCAAGCGTCAGCTGTGGTAGATGGAGCAGCTTGAGTAGTGGTTGTGGTCGCAACAGTGGTTGATGTTGGTACTGACGAGCAAGCAGTAGGTGTGACAAGGGATCCACCGTTGTTAAAAGGAGAAAATCCAAGGCATGATGCATAGTTAGAAGCACATGTAGACATGTTAGCATCTGGAGCAGATCGACAAGAGTTGTATGATGCATTGCATTGGGATACGCAAGCGTCAGCTGTGGTAGATGGAGCAGCTTGAGTAGTGGTTGTGGTTGCAACATTGGTTGATGTTGCTACTAACGAGCAAGCAGTAGGGGTGACGAGTAATCCATTACTATCGAACGGAGAATATCCGAGGCATCCTGCATAGTTGGAAGCACAAGTGGACTGATTTGCGCCTGGAGCACTTCGACAAGAGTTGTATGATGCGTTGCATTGGGATACACAAGCATTAGTTGTAGCGGATGATGCGGCGGATGAACCTGTAGATGATGTTGCTACTGACGAGCAAGCAGTAGGGGTGACGAGTAATCCATTACTATCGAACGGAGAATATCCGAGGCATCCTGCATAGTTGGAAGCACAAGTGGACTGATTTGCGCCTGGAGCACTTCGACAAGAGTTGTATGATGCGTTGCATTGGGATACACAAGCATTAGTTGTAGCGGATGATGCGGCGGATGAACCTGTAGATGATTTTGCTACTGACGAGCAAGCAGTAGGGGTGACGAATGATCCATTGCTATCATATGGAGAATATCCAAGGCATGATGCATAATTGGAAGCACAAGTGGATCGGTTTGCATCCGGAGCACTTCGACAGGTGTTGTACTCAGTGTTGCAGCTATCTGAGCATGCATCTCTAGATTTTAAAGCAGTTGGTGCAGCGTAGGCTCCAGTCACAAAGAGAGCGAATGCAATATCTTGGAAATGCATTTTGATTTGAAACTGTATTGTTCCTTGTTGATTGGATGCTGTTGTGTTGGATCGAGGATGCGAATTTAAATGGTTTTTAAGAAGTGATGATCCTAAAGTATGATGGATTGATTGCTTGATATCATGAGTTTCGAGGAAGAACTCGACACATTATATATTAAATTTGATTCACCGATGTTCGACACATCCGTTGATTCCACTTGTCACGTTGCTTGGCATACATAACACATCAATTCATCAATATGTTGTTCCCCCCGTATTTACTGAGGGGTCACCCACAATAACTCGTACCTGTGCAATGGTTCCAATAGTTTCCCGAGAATTGAGTTAGCCAACACATTCTTGCCTTCAAAGTGGTACCGGCCAAGAGCCTCATACCAAGAATAGATTTCAGCAAAGAAAATGATCTAAATTGGATGCTGAGATTGAATAAAGTTCACATAACCGACGGCCGACATTCCTGAACTAGTTATTCGATTTTGCTAAATTCAGGATCGGGGAGTCTAGCTTGTCCGCTGGTCTCGAAATCAGGGGTCTGCCCAAAATCTATCTGGCCCTAGACGTCATTATCATGAAGAATGGTCTGAGCCCCAGTATAAAATCATGTTACTAAAAGTCTTGGTTCTCGTACGAATGGGTTGACGAAAAAAGATGTTTGTGGGGGATCTGGGTGTCTGAATTCGCAACGGATAGAAAATGCCGAGCACCAAAATGCTACACCCGGATCAAACATTGATATCCAAATAATGAGACAATGTTCTTGTAACTGTCCGTAAGAGCAATTCAATATGTGAAAGCTCTATTTTGTCAATCACAAATCATCCCAAATATGAAGATAAACTCATCTTCGATTATAAGAAAGAACCATTTTGAGACTTTTTCTCGGTTATTTTGATTCATTGAAAGTTGGGGGTCATGCTGAAAGAAAAAAAATGATATCTCGTATAGGTCGTATCGGCACACTGAAATGGGGTTCGAGATGGTACCCGAAGCTTCGATGAATTGATATTAGTGTAAATATTAAACACGAGGATCAAGACCCAGGCCAATGATTTACGACATCGCCTCGGATACACAAACTTTAATTGTTTACTTCATGCCATCGTGGCCATCCTAGCTTTCCATCTGATTTTCCTGGGGCTGGCGATCTATCCATCAGCACCAGAATGAAGCTTAAAATTCATACACGAGGTTCTTGGCATTACTGAAGTGAGAGGGGCAGTGACAACTACCAGCCATCTCGATTCAAAACGAGAGAACCACGTTTTCTAGTAGATATGTACAGCCACGGTAACGCAGGGGCGGACTATCCAAAGGTTCCTTCGAGGCCGATAATAGTTAACTGCTGTTGATCTAGTGGGATGATGTTGTTGAAATACAATGCCAGACCCCTGATTCAAAAATAAGAATTGAATTAATTTTTTCCCTCATGAATTCCAGTACGATAGTAGGTTGTGTTGGCGTGGAAAAATTCCTTAATCAAATTATAGCACGACACGATACATCATGCCCGTCAACCATAGCGTACTCGGGGTCCTAATCTCAATCAATAAGTTTCTTGTATGATAGTCGTTCCAACACTATCACGTTTTTAGCTTTATAAAATGCGGATGAAATCTCGGACAAACCAACGTTTATACATATGTCATAATCTGAGCATCCTTCGTTCCCGGCCAAATGTTATTCCTCAATCTAATGCTTCATCTTGATTTTGAGAAATCAACTTTATATTTAAAAAAATCTACAGAATCATGTTTACGAAAACCAAGCAACTGTAGACGATTAACCTCTACTTCATTTTCTCAGAAGTTCTCATATTTTTGTAGAGACAGAAAGTTAATCTGTTCAAACTTGAGCTCAATGCCCTTTATAGTTATTATTACAAACTCGAGTTTTTAAATACTTTGTCCACTAGAGAAAAGATTTTAAAATATTTACAAATACCAAAAGCTAAAGAAAATAAAGAAATAATTAATCTTGAAAAGTTTTAAAATATAAAAAAGATTAGAGAAAGAATTAATTATAAAAATTTATGAATTTAAAAGATTAATATTATAAAAGCTTATAGGATTGTTTACTATATATTTATACCTTTTCAAAGATTAAATGGAAATTTAGATTTATATTTATTAGTTTAAAGATTCTAGTATTTAAAAGTTACATTTTCAAAAGATATATATAAACACCGTGTTACGAACAACGCAACATAGGCACGGGACTGGGCACTAAGTCACGTGGTTGGCTCAGTCTGCCTCAGCGGGATAGATACTGAGCCATGAAAGTACAAACAAACCAGTACTGAGCTGTACTGATCACACTAAGCAAGAAGGTCTATATAAGGGAATGGGTTTCATTATAATGTAGAGCTTTATGCTTAAGAACAATCATTAGTTTCATTACTATAATTATAAGAATTGTAATCAATTATAACCTTATTGAATTCCTACTTGAAGTCTAATCTAAACCACCTCGAGAGATCTCTAGACACTTCCACATAACCTTAGAGGCAGCTCCCGTAACACACCGTTAAGCAAAATCATTAAATTTATTTGATTTAAAATTTAATTTTGAAAGAATTTATGAAATAGCTTTTTAATATATGATTAGATAGTTCTAAATTTAAGAAACTTAAATATATAGTAAAATATTTAATATAAATAATAATTGATTTATAATCGAATTTATAAGAAAGTAAAATAACAACTTAATTTTGAACTGTTATCTAATCTTTTTATTTTATACACATAATATTATAATTATTTTATTAACATTATCTAATATATATTAAATACATTAAAACTTTTTAAAAAAGCTTGTCAAAATAAACTTTAAATTATTTTATTAAAAATCATTCCTAATTATATAAATAACAACTCAATTTTAAAATCTCTTATTTCTTTTTTTCAAATATTTTCTATTAAAATAAAAGAATTAGAATATTATATTTGAAATTCTCTTATTTAAAGATATATAACTATATATTAAATAATATTACAACATAATATTAATCTTTTTATTCTATTCTATTCTATTCTACTATATATATAAGAGTAAAATAGAACTTTTAGTTTTATTTTCTAGTCTTTTATACTTTTATAGTATAGTAATAAAGCTTCTTAATGCTCTTAGAAGTAGTCTCGTAACAAAGAGTGAGTTTATCGAAAATTCTAAAAAATTAAACAAATTTTAATAGTATTAGTTGACGGCGACTATAATCGATCTTTAATACAACAAATCAAAGTACATAAGATATAGAATTAAGTTAAACCCCTCATTTTCTAACCACTCCTATTTCGAGCCACTCATTTATACTGAAAATCGCTTTTTCGGATTATTAATGTAATATCTCTTTCAAAACATAATAGTAATAATAGTAAATTCTTAATCGATTCAGTCTATCTATAGCTAAGCTATACTAACTATATAATATATCTAAATATATTTAATTATATAAAGTAAATAGGGAAACATAATAAAACCTATTTCTCTCTAAAGTTTATTCGAATTTACTATAATAAGATCCTATTATATCGATTACATATACAATTTATAATATTTATATTTTCAAAAATAATTAGTAAAATACTTTCTTTTCAATCTATAAGTTAGTAATATATATATTTCAAATACTCTTCGAGATATTATAGAATTTTACTTTCGCTTTTAATTATTATATTATTATATATTACTTCTTTTTTTATATAATCCTATTATTATTTATTATTATTCTATCGTAATTATACCTTTATTTGCTTCTTTTATTTCTTATTATTTTCTTTTATAATACATCTCATCTAATCTTTCACATAAGACTTATTTATTCTTTATACTATAATATATTAATTATAATCTGTGGCGGGTATCTTAATAATTATAATAAAGCTGTTCTATTCTTCTTATCAAGACTTGTTACGGAGGTACCCGCACCGCAACATGGATTATAAGATAAACCTAAGGCCTTGGTGTTGGAACCTACGAAAACAGCACTGTAGGGACAGTTGGATTAAAGGGTAACGAAAGATAGCGGTAACCGAATCAATAAGCAATGATTAAAAGATAGGTACCTATCTTTTGTTGGCACCTATCCTACAGTAGGCACAGGAGGGATAGCGGTTACAGGTTATCTAGTAAGCACAGGTTAGATAAGCAGTAGTATCATATAGGTCACGGGGCAAGTGTCACGTGATGGATAGACAGGATAGGCAAGCTATCCAGGCTATCCGTGGATAGACAGGATAGACAGTCTACCCAAGCTATCCAGACGAGAACGAAGGTCTATATAAGGGAATGGGTTTCATTACAATGTAGAGCTTCGTGCTCAAGATCAATCATTAGTTTCATACTATAGTTACGAGAATTGCAACCAGTTACAACCTTATTGAATTCCTACTTGAAGTCTAGTCTAAACCACCTCGAGAGATCTCTAGACACTTCCACGTGACCCTAGAGGCAGCTCCCGTAACAAGACTATACTATTATATATACACTTGTTTAAATAAACAACATTACCAAATAGTATACTATATTTCCCCCAGCTTAAAAAAAGTAGTAATACTTTTGTTATTTATATATATAAATCATTTAATATAATTCTTTTTATATAATCAGACTTTTACCTTTAATATATAATATTATTTCAATAAATATTATCTATTACTATCTGAAAGCAAGCAATACTAGATTACTTTTTTCAAATACAAATAGTTTATAATTATATATATCTAATAAATTAAAAAACAACGAAAATTAATAGTATAGAATTATGTTTATTTAGTATCAAAATAATATAATACTAATTATAAGTATATTCAAAGTTTACTTTCAATTGTAAACGTTTGCTTGTAAAAACTTGTACTTTTTTATATCTATTATGACTATGCAGCTTTCGAAACTATACAAATTCGCTATATCAAATAACTTCTTTATTATAGCCTTGTTTGTATCTGTTCTAACAAGTATACTAATTATAAAGTGTTTCTTATAAAAAGTATATTACATATCGCCAATTCATATTTTCAAACTATCCCTATACCTGAACATTACTTCCAATATTAATTCTTAATTAACCTTATCTTTAATAGCAAAAATATTAAATATCGCCTACAAATCTTCAGCCTATCTCTTTACTTCTTTATTATTACTCATTTTAATTAATACCTCTTTAATCTCAATTCCTACCTTTATTATAACTATAAAAAACTGTTCTACATCTTCTAACAATTAGTACAGCATTCGCGCTATTACATTATTAAGGCAGATCATATTAGCTACAATCTTCACTATTTCTGATTTGTTATTTAATAGACGACTTACAAATGAGTTGGTAGGTTTGATATATGCTTCAGATTCGTTACAGTTATACTGTTACGGGAGCTGCCTCTAGGGTCACGTGGAAGTGTCTAGAGATCTCTCGAGGTGGTTTAGACTAGACTTCAAGTAGGAATTCAATAAGGTTGTAACTGGTTGCAATTCTCGTAACTATAGTAATGAAACTAATGATTGTTCTTGAGCACGAAGCTCTACATTATAATGAAACTCATTCCCTTATATAGATCTTCGTACCTCATGAATCGACAAGTCGATTACCGTAAAGCCGATTTCGACAAGTCGGTTTCCTGATCACGTGATGTCCATCCCGTGATCTATAATGATGCTACCGCTTATCTAACCTGTGCTCTCTAGCCGATTGTCCCTACAGCGCTGTTTCCGTAGGTCCCAATACCAAGGCCTTAGGTTTATCTTATAATCCATGTTGCGGTGCGGGTACCTCCGTAACATATACTTATTATATTGTAAGATCTTCTACTTAACGATTATAATTAAAACCTATAAACTGAAGATTACTTATTCCTAATATATTTAATAATAGTCAAGGTATTGTTGAACTATTAAAGTAAAGCTAGCTTACTTATCCTTAAATATCCTATTTATATAATTACCTTTACAGATATCGTTTCAATAATAAGAATATATATAATACTTAAAAGTATAATATAATACCTTATATTGATTCTAACAAATTCACTAATTTAATAATAAATATAATTGTTATTAAGGCTATATAAGATGAGAATGAACTTTGTAGGAAATCCTTCGGAGATTCGAATCCTTAATTATTTAAATGAATATTAAGATTATATTTTAAGCTCCTTCTCTCCTTTTATTATAATTCTTTATTTACTCAATCTTCACTTTTATCTTTTAAACTTCGAATCAATTCTAAGACTATTATTGTAACAAAAGATAGGAGAATATAATATACTGTTTTCTTTTCAAAGGTTTTTACTATTTGTCTTGAAGCTGTTTCATTAATTGCTTAATTGAATAAGAAGCTTTTAAAAGTAATATAAACAAAACGGGTATAATACTATAGTATCTTTATCTCATATAAGCTTAGTATTTATTCTAAGGTTATTACATTATTCTTATAGATATCCTTAATAATAAATTACAATTTCTAAGAAATTATTTTATTAGATTAATATTTCATTTATAGAAAAGTAAGTAATTAATAAGCTTGAGTAATAGTCTTTATCTTCATCAATCAGTATTAGATTATTAAAGGATATGAAATTTGAGATCCTTAATAGTACTCTAACAGCTAATGATCTTTAAGATCTCTTTCAATTATACTTAATCTAAAGAAATACTTTAAATAAAAAAATTAAATTGAATTCGAATTTGCTATTAAATGTAATGAGCATCTTAATGATTGTAATAAAACTATTCTATTCTTTTTATTAAGACTACACTATTATATATACACTTACTTAAATAAGCGACGCTACTGAGTAGCGTACTACATAATCTCTACATTCTCTAAATGTTCCTTCTCTATAAGCTTTTTCTTTTAATTATCAAAATTCTTTCGAATTTCTTTCTTTTCATTATAATTTTTCCTTTCTATTAGTAAAACTATATGTATTTCTTTACTATGCTTAAAACATAATATAATTTATTGAAACTCTATATATTTATAATTCAGATCATTTTAGACTTATTCTTAAAATTCTTGATTTTTAGGATTTTTTGAGATGGAGATCTGAAGTCTCAAAATGTCGAATTCTAAGTTTATATAGAAATTATATACAAATTTAAAATCATTTTTAAATATTTAGGAAAATACTAAAAATCTAAAATTTTTAAATAATCTTGAAATAATCTGAATTATTTATATATACTAAGTTTTAATGAATTCTATTTATGAATAAATTTCTTTATAATATTTTTAACAGTAGAAGATAGCTTAAAATAGAAGTGACTAGAAAATAAAGTATTCGACTTATTTATTTATTTATTTATTTATATTAATTAACGTCTGTCTTGAACCTCCCTAAGGGTATTTAGACGTGCTAAGATAAGGGACTATTTGAGCGGCGTGATCGTCGCAACCGAATTTAGCAATTTAACTTCAATGCCAGGGGCTGTTCGCTCCTCTGCAGGTGCGATCCACTTCTGTTTCCAGAAGGGTACGTCTGATCCGGGTTCTTGTTAGGGTAGAGCTTGGTTCCCGGGTGGATAGGCTCGTTGTGGGCTCCGATCCCTATGGTGAAGGAGAAGAAGTGGGAGTGGGTTGCTATTTGTTTAGCCGAGCGGCAAGGCTCTTATATTGTATATTGGGTTTGCGGTTTTTAGGGGTGTGGTATATTCGAGTGATCAGTTGAGTGGTAAGTTTATAAAAGGGGCGGCGGGCTTTGTTGAAAAGATGGTCGCTTTCTAAGGGTCCTTTAGTAGTTAGGACAGATCTGAGTGTAGAACTCTGAGTCGGTAATCAGCTGAGTGAGCTTGCTAGGTGTGTGTAAGAGTTTCTTGATATATGTGATCGCCTGTTTGTTAGATTGTATTTCTACAGGGGCCAGGGGCCAGTCTGAACGTTTTAGGTTGTTTATAGTGCATTTAAAGAAGTGATATGGTTCCTTAGCGCTGCCGCATGAGCAGTCCAGCTTGTTGTTTTGATGACCAAATCGCTGATGGTAAGCGGCGTAGTCGCCATGACCTGTTTTCATAGCTAGTAGTCGGTGAAGGACTGCTCTTGGCAGAGTTAGTTCCTTCGGCTCCTTTGTGTTGTACTTGGGAGACCATTCTTTATAATTAGCAGAGAGAGAGGGATTCATCTCTTCCCACCACTCAGTCTCTGCGCGTAGGCGCTTTTGGCGAACGATCGTCCGGACACCGCTAATTGTTGGTAGCTTGTCGATCGCCTGGTCCATGGGTCCAATTGCGCCTGCGTTTGCTAGGCGGTCTGCTTCCTCATTCCCTTCGATCTCCATGTGACCAGGTGACCACTTCACTCTAATGTCAAGTTGTTTCATTGCCTTATGGCACTTATGGAAGGCCCATTGCGTTGTGGGCGGCGCGTTTCCGCGAACACCCCAGATGACCGATGTACTGTCAATACACATCCAGATCCGGCCACTCGGGGGATCTTTAAACGTGCTGATCAGGTGCTCCAGCCCTCGCCACGCTCCGATCGCTTCTGCATCGAACACATGTGAGTCGCTCCGGATCTGCTTGGATCCGGAGGCTAATTGAGTGCCATTGTGATATATTACATATCCGTATCCGACACAGTGTTTACGATCAATGGTTTGTTCTGATCCGTCGGAGAAGATCGTGTAGTCCTCAGGTGGGAGTTGCAGCCACCACTCTTTGAAGGCTTGAGCTGCTTCCTCTTTGGTTAGCCCTTCCGTCGGATCCGTTCTGCAGCCTATCGAGAAGTGCGGGCGAAGTAACTTCGGCCGTTGGGTCTCTGGGATGAGGAGGCCGAGCCGTTGGATTCTTGTAAGGGGCCTTCTAGCTGTGCCTGCTCCTCGCCCGCGCTTTCGTACTGTGGGTTTCAGGCGGCTCACTAGCAGGTGCTGATTGTCGACCGTTTTTAAGCGGAGTGCGAATCGCAGCTTGGCGTGTTCTAATGCGACTATCCCCGATGGCAGGCCGGCTTCTTTGATAAGAGCTGCGGTCGGTGTAGTTTTGTATACCGGGATCGCTCCTCTTGCGGCGGTATTGATCACTTTGTTGATGTAGCGGAGATGGCCTTTGATACCTGTGCCTGTGCTTGCTTCGCTTTGACCGAGGCTCGGTTTGAGTTTGCCAGCGTACCATACTTCAGTGCCGAATAGTGCTACTGGAAGGACGCAGGTGATCACTGCTTTTCTCAAGTAGGAAGCTGGTGGCCCATGCAGAGTGCGGGCGATCGACCTGATGTGCGAGGCTACTTTCATGGCTTTCGCTGTGCGTGTTTTGACATGTTGTAGAAACGAGAGCCGACGATCGAAGAAGACACCAAGCCATCTTAGAGTGGGTTGAGTGCTTCCACTCGTTACAATCGGTACTGGAGTGATTATCAGATCCGGGTTAACGACTAGTGGTGGGTTGGTGGTATCGTGTCGTCTGGTTATATGGAGTAGCTCGAATTTCTCTGAGGCGAATAGGATTTTGTTCTCCTTACCCCATCGGATGATCTGTCGAACGCGTCGTTGAAGGATCCTGGCATTCGTGGAGAGATGCTTGGAGGAGTGATAGATCGCAATATCGTCAGCGTAGCCAAAGCGATATTTGGTATCTCGGTTGAGGAGCTCAGCGAGATATAGCATATAGAGTATAGGTGATAGGGGGGACCCCTGAGGAGTACCACATGCTACTGGGTATTCCTCTGTTGTGATGCCTTCGAGTCTTACTCTGACTTTCCTATTTGTAAGGAACGAGTCTATTAGTTTGAGCAGCGGAGTTGGCCATCCTTGCTTGATCATTCGGCTCAGGAGTCGGCGCTTTAGGAGAGCGTCAAAAGCTCCTTGAACATCCATTGTAACAATCGAGACCACATTACCCGTTGCTAATGAAAGCTCCGCATCGTGAGTGAAAGCCGCCGTTAGATCAGTACCTGATCTTCTGGGGAGCGCTCCGCAGTGCTGCGGGCTGATTACCTTGTGTCTCAGGGCTGTCCAGGATATTTGACTAGCTATATACCGTTCGAGCCCCTTACCGATACAGGAGATCAGGGCTATCGGTCGCCACGACCGCGGTGACGTTTTGTCTTTCTTGCCCACCTTAGGGATTATTACTACTTCCGCTAGCTTCCAACCTTCTGGATAGTAGTTTAGAGCTAGGCAAGATGCAAATATCTCCCGGATCAGTGATTTGACGCTCGGCCAGCATGCCTTGAGGATGCGCACAGTGGCTCGATCCACTCCAGGCGCAGTGCAAGTAGCTCCTATGACATGTTTTTCCACTTCTTCTGCAGAGATCGTTCTTTTCCAGGGGAGTATCCCTTTGTGTGCTTGATTGAGCAGCGGATCGTTTGGTAGGTCGTCGTCTGCCCTGAAACGATCCAGAACCGCTGTGAATAAAGCATCTGCCTTCTCTTTTGTATCGCAGATCACCCGCTCGCCGATTATTAGGGAGGGGGATTTCGCATTACTTTCGGGGGTTAATTTGTGCCATCCCATAACCCGATAGAGTTCTTTGTCGTCTTTGACTCCGTCGAGACGCATTGCCCAGTAGGATCTCTTGGCTTGTCGCACTACCTTTTGTAAGAGATGAGTAGCATTAGTCTTCCTTTCCGGGTCTGATCCCCTCCGTGCTTCTATGTGTGCTCGGTGGGCTTCTCTGCACTCGTCCGTCCACCACGGCGAGGCTTTTCCTACCTTCCGATCAATCTTGCCGATTGCTCGGATCGCTTTTTCTAACGCATTCGCCAGCTCACTGACGTGGGTTTCAATCTCAGTTGTAGTCTGAATGTCTACATCATTGAGGTGAGCTAGCTGGTTGGCCATTAGTCCATCTAATCTAGGCAGATCCACTTCCTTTATCCGATAGCGATACTGATCCCACTCTGTTGTTCCACGATTCGTCAGAGTAGTGACCTGGGTAGCATGATCAGATCCACAATGGAGTTCTTCCAGTACCTCTGTATAAGCGAACGGTATGTTGGAGAAGGTCAGGTCTATCACGTGCCCTCTTGCGTGAGTGGGTATGCCTGGAGTACCTATAAACTCCATGCCCAAGTATTCGACTTATATAAGATATAGAAACATTAATTAATAATTCTCGATTAAATAGTAATAACTTAAATAGCTTAGGTTTACAGATTATTAATATAGTATTCGATAATTTAAAAGATAATTCTAGTAATAGGAAAATATATTATAACTAAATGATTAAATAGACTATTAAAGATATTAATATTAATAAAGTTAATAAAATAAATTAAAAAAGAAAGTTGTAGGAATAGATTAGTAATTGATTGATTATCTATTTCTTAGATATTTATAACTATTAAGTGATCTTATAGAGTTCTTGATTAATAATAATAATAATAATATTCAAGAAATTTATAATAGAATTTGATAAGACTAACGTGGTTTATCATCATGCGGCCCATATCATCATGCGGCCCACTTTCACCTCAATTTGTATTTTTAAATCCATATTACTCAACAACAATTGATTCAATTGATTAAAACTATTAAGAATCTAATAATCTAGGATCTATTATATCGTTTTGACAAGTTCTTGAATTATGACCTGGTTTTCCACACTTACTACAGCATCTATTAGAAGATACTTCCCCATTAGGATTCCTCCCTTTTTGACACTCGTCGTATTGAATCTAAACATCAACCTCTTGTTGAGATAATATATCAAGAGCCTCTTGTCCAATAAGTACTCTTCCTTAACACAATTGGGTTTTTTTCGTATGTCGACGCTTACTTAATGCTTCATTTGCTGCCCGAAGTGTACGGATCTCTGCACTTAAAAGTGTATTCTCATGAGCTAATCTCTCTATGCCTTTAGCTAGAGCTAGTACAGTCTCAAATATAGGTGTAGGAGAGCTTGATTGATGACGATTGATTCGAGATTTAACTAATGTTGATTGAGAAAGAGCTTCCGTAGGATTGTGAGGAGTTTGAGAGGTCCAGAGGTCTAAATTGACAAAAGGAGGAGGACTAGGTGTATGTATTCGAATATCTAATTTTGAGAGTACTATTTCAGGATCAAAGGGGACTAATCCTGTTCCTCGGAATCCAGATTTCATATTCTGATTCGTGATCGATCGTTGATATGCAGCTTTGAAAGCTATAAAGAATTCGACCTTTGAGATATGATTGATATGTGCCCTTATAAACCCCTCAATTTGAGTACCATATTCTTGTTTTAACCTATTAAAACATCCGACATCAAGTGGTTGAGTTAAATGACTTGAATGCGGTGGTAGGCATACGCATATAATATCATTCTCCTTGCAATATGATTGAAAAGGTATGGATTCGTGGCTTTCGTGTCCGTCTAGCACCAACATTCGGTATTTGCCTACTCTGCAATCCTTTGTATGTTTATCGAAGTGTTTTAACCATTCCAATCCTGTCTCATTGTTCGTCCACCCATTGCTAGTAGGTTTAATAGCCCAATCTGCAGGAAGATCGGTTTCCGTATACCAATTGGAAAGATGCACCTGTCCTTGAACCACCAGGAATGGAGGTATGATTTCCCCTACACTACTACCGCATATGATCGCTGTCGCCCATTCCCTATTGCCTGGTTGTACTGCTTTACTCCTACCACTCCTCCCAGCACTAGTAACTACCATACCAGCATTTATAACTCCCATCATAAAGCCTGTTTCGTCGAAATTCCACATATCGCAATCTTGTATACCAAATTTCGCTCGCATATTCGATATAAGACGAAACCACTTTCGAATAAACTCAGGATCCTCGCACAAAGCTCTTTGAAAGTCATAAATACGATTAAAACGTGTCTTTAATTCTTTGTGACGCTTTACGAATCGATGCGCCCAGAGCTTTCCAACCGCTTTTCCACCTCTCGATTCAAGAATATAATTCGCCATATCTTCCACCCCTTTAAGTTTAGGTGGAAAACCTCTCGAATCCATATCAAGAATATATTGAATAATGATCTCTTCTTCTAATTCTGTAAGTTTATGGGTTTTATGTCGATATTCTGTACGAGGGGTAAAACCGTCTATTCTACGCCGTAGTGTTGTACGTGGTATATTATACATCGTAGCAACCTTTCTAACACTTAGTTTTTTGTCTTTATGAATAGCATCGATAGCTAGGAGTATACGGGCTTCTTCATTATTCGAATGCATCGTGGGTTGTTGATAAAACGCGTGTTGAAATAAAAGGGTGCAAATTGAGGTGAAAGTGGGCCGCATGATGATATGGGCCGCATGATGATAAACCACGTTATAATAAGTATAATTAAGATAATAGTAAAGAATTTAATGAACAAATTAGAATAGAACTATAATAGCTTTAGATTTGAATAATAATATAAACTATTAGAATACAAATAAAGACTAATATTATATTATAAAGATTATATCGGAACACATAATCAACAACATGACTGTTACGACGGGTAACATTGGATCACGTGATAAGTGTCATGTGATAGGACGTTGGAGCCTTTGGAGCTTAGGATTCAAGGAGCCAGGAGCTTTTAGAGCTTAGGATCCAAGGGATCCAAATAGGACAGAATTATGGGTTCTGTAGAGCAGAAAGGTCTATATAAAGAGAACGAGTCTCATTTAATACAGAGCTTCGTATTCAAGAACAATTATTAGTTTTATTATTATAGTTACGAGAATTACAATTAGTTATAATCTTATTGAATTCCTATTTGAAGTTTAGTCTAAACCATTTTGAGAGATCTCTAGACATTTCTACATGACCCTAGAGGCAGCTCCCGTAACAATGACATCACATGTCATACTTTACCCCATATATATATAAAGTATATAAAGAGGAATAATATATATATATAGATATAGTAATTCCCTTTTTATATAAAGAGGGTAGATAGAAATAAACAATTCTTTTAATTATATATATATATCTTATCAAGTCTGTTTAATACTAATTAATAATTGAATAGATTTAATTATAGAATAGCAAGGTTAAATTTAATAAAAAGAAATATCTTTTGAAAAGACAAACAAAATCGTATTAAATTAAATTTATATATAATTTGTATAAAAGAATTAGAATATTATATTCTCTATATTATCTTTTCGAATTATATATTAAGAAAAGATTTGTAATTATAATTATAATTTTTTCAGAATAGTTTAATTTATATCGATTTTATTTATATTCATTATATTTTTATATATATTATATAAAACATATTCGATATAATATATTATATAAAACATATTCGATATAATATAATATTTAATATTATTATTTAATATGGTTTTTTTGATTCTTAAAATACTTTTATATAAAATAGATTTTATATTTTAAGGAAAATAATTGAACCCGAGTAATCCTGATTTTACAAAATTCTAAATAAATATTGATATTATTATATAGATTATTAATTTATAATTCAAATAATATAAAGGGTAATAATTATAGAATGAATTTTAAGAGTGATATGAAGGTTGAATTGAAACTATCTTTAAAGTTATATATTATAAAACACTTAAACTTTTATAAATTCAACTTCTTATTTATAATTTTCAAGTTTGATAATCAAGGGGTAGTTTAAATTATATTAAAGTTCTTATTAAACTTATTTCGAAAAAAGTATTAGATAAATATATAAAAGAAATTAAGAAAGAAGTAGAGAATCTAAAATCGAACTATTTAAATGTGTACGAAATAATTAAGTCAAAAAGATCAATATATATATCAACATTTATCTTAAATTCATTTAATTAAATATTTGTATTACATTTATAAGATTAAAATCAATCTTATTTCGAACCTTATATAATACTAGATTATATAATATCAAGAAAAGATATATTATATATATTATATATAGGATATATATATAATCTCCTTTTAGATCTAATGAAAATTTATATTAATAAAGATTACAAATATAATAATAAAGAATATGATTTTTTTGATTAAAAGCTTTAAATATTTTATAAATTTTATAAGAATGTTGATATCAAATCAGATTAATATAATAATACTTTTTCGATAATACTTAAGAATAATACTTTAACATTTTATTTTAATAAAATTACTAATAGAAATCTTAATTTTGAGAATATATTAATATTAATATAAGTATATTTCAAAATTGAAAAAAGATAATAGAAATATCTTATTGAATAATATAATACAATATTTTGGTAAATTATATAAAATAATTCTAAAAAGATATTCTTTTAATAATTAGAAATCCTACTTAAGAATTTTTAGAATCTATAATATAGTTTGATTGATTTATATTAATCAGAATTAATACTTCGAGATTAGATTATAAATACTTATTATAATATTCCTAAGTATAATTCTATATTACTATAATCAACTCTAATATATAAAGATCTTTATATTAATCTATAAAATATTATTAAATAAACTAAGTATACAAAAACAATAAGTTCCTTTATATCGATCTCTATTATTAATAATCTATTCAATATAAAAATATATTGGATTAATTATATATATAAAAATTAAAGATTATATTAAAAACAAAATTAATCCTAAGGAATTTGAAATAAAAGGAAGTTTTTATTTCCTTTTTAAAGTAATTCTTCTTGTTTATAATTTATATAATCTCAAAACAATCCTTATATATTATTATTAAAATACTATATATATAAAAAGCCAGATTATTAATTCACAAATTATCCTATATAAAAACAAAAACCTCAATACAATCAATTCATAACAAAATATAATATAAACAAAAATTAATTCTATTGATTCCTTTTTATATATAAAAATAATCCAAACAATATAAAAATTGAATTCAATAAAATTATAGATAAACAAAATATTATTAAATATTAATAGAATAATTTATTAAATAATCAATTAATAGAATATAAAACATATTTTGTTGAAATAGAATTTATTAATAAAATATACATAATTAAACTTCTCAATAAACAATCTTTTGTATATATTTTTTTATAATAAAATTAATTTAAGTAATTATATAAAAAAACAATTAATAGAAATGAGATTTTTCAATTCAAAGATTAATATTTAACTAACATTTTCCAAAGTATTATTCCTAATATTAATATATCAGAAATATCAATAATAAAAGAATTTCAAGTATAAATACTAAAAAGAAAAAAGAATATAAAATATATAAATAATATTCAACATAATATTAAATTTGAAAAAGGCTCTGTATAATTATAAGATAATATTTCGGTCAAAATATCTCTTAATAATATTACCTTTTCAATTATATTAATAAACATTTTATTTCTTATATATATATAAGATATAAATTATTTATATATATTATTTGATAATCTTATAAATGTTTTAAAACAAGGTGAAAGATAATTCCTATTATATAAAAATAGAAATATTTTTTTATACTTTTGAACTAAAAAGAGGAATCGATTATATATAATTACTTGATAAAGATGGAATTTAAATAAATTTATTAAAGATTTGGTTATTTATTTATATAAAAATTTATAATCCTTTTAAATCAAGTAGAATATAATATTAATATTTATACAATTAAGAAACTCAACAAATTCTATAAGTATTATCAACTTTATATAAAATCCCCTAAATGGTTTAAGTTTATAATTAAAGATGATATCGAATTCAATTACTTTATCATTTTTAATATCTTTTATATTAATAGAAATCCAATTTTATATATTATTAATAAAACAACTATATATAACACTATAGTATTTATATAAGATATATTTACCAAAACAGTATAGAATATTATTCGAAAATATTAAATCGATATATATCTAGGATTATTAGATTATATATTATATAATATAAATACAAATTTCGTATTCGAAGAATTCAAATAAAGTACAAAATCCTTTCAAATTCATATTCGAAAAGTCCCTATTAAAGTCTATAATATAATTGGAAAAATTAAAAGATATTATTCCTTTATATAATATATATATAATATATTGAAAATTGAATTGAAAAACGATAATCTCAATAAAAAATTAATATTGCAAATGATAATGAAGATAGTAAATAATATTGTTAGCTTAAATAAACTTATACTAACATTACTTATATATAAAGTTTACTTTTGAATAATATTATATAATCTATTATTTTTATTAATTTTAAAATGAGTGAATATATATTATTTTATAATAAAAGAAGTGTATAAAATTTATACGAAATAAATAGTTTAAGATATACTTGCTATTCGAAATCGTTTAATTATGTATAAAATTTTCAATTTATTTTTCAATTTATTAATATAAGTATGAAAAGAAAGAAAAAGTTGGATAGGATTGTATAGATTATTTATAATTATTGATCAAAATTGTACAATCGATCTTTCTTATAGTCCAATAGAATTTCATATAACAATAATAAAATCGTTTTATAAAAAAAAAGTACTCAAAAAAAACTAATTATTACCCATTTCGAAAATACTTTTAATAATACTTTTAAATACTAAAAATTCAATACCTTAAATTTATAAATTATAAAGTTCCATATAAATAATTAAATAAACATTTATACAAGTTCTTATTTAATATTCAATTTTTAAAATAGAAATTTCTAGAATTTCATTATTTTATATAATTAATATTAATAATGAATATAATCAACTCCTTATAGTTATATAAGACGATTAAAATCTAATAAAGGTGTTCATTATGAAAAAAGAGTAAAAGGTATTGAATCTTATAATAAAACTTTGTACAAAAGGAGTTATTATTATGAAAGACTTATTATTTAAAGCTTTATAAATGTAAGAAATTAATAGTTTAATTATAAAAGATATATTTAAATTCGTTAAGTATAATTCCTTTGTATATATTAGAAGATTGTTCAATTTATATTTTATGAATAAAATAAAAGAATATATAATAAATTCTTTATATAAAAAGTTATATTTAATTATACAAATATATAATGATTTAGATAAAAAGTTAATTCTAATTTAAATATTTATAATATAAAGATTAAGTTAAAGAATTATTATAGTTTTAGCTTTTATATTAATAGAAATGAATATTAAATTGATGGTATAAGATGTTATATAAGTGTATATACAATTGAAAATATTATTGAACTGAACTATATTAGTAAAACTTTTAAAAGAACTTTAGAATAAGTACTCAGATAATATTATTATAATAGTTAAAAAACTATTATATAGTATTATAAAAGTAGGGATTTATTAATGAATAATATATTAGAAATATTATTAAAAAAAACTTAATATAGTAATATTTTTATATAATTTTTGTTTGCTTATTATTAATATGAAAAATATATAATTTAGAATTGTAGAAATATAAATAAATGATATACTTATTTTGATAGATTAAGAATTTATGGATTTCGAGAATTCAAAATTTAAGAGTATAAATATTAAAGCAAAATCGAATAAATATTTAATATATAACTCACTTTTAATCTTTAATAATTATATTATATAATAGAATGAGAATTGTTTAATTCTCATACAAAAAGGTTAGAAAAAGAAACTTATAAAAGTTATTAATTCTAAGTAATTTTATAAATAAAAAGCTTAAGGTATATATATTATAACAATTTGTTAATTAAAAGTGTTATATGATCTATTTACTATTATATAAAATTAAAATTTATTAAATAATAATATCAAGATATTTAATAAAAGATTTGAATAATAAATAGAAAACCTTAATCAAGGACTTTCGTTTATCCTTTTTATATAAGATTATATAAAATTATTTATTTTTATTAATAGATCTTTTATAAATAATAAAGATTTAAATAATCAAATAAATTTTATTATTATATTAATAAATAAGGATATATCAAACGAAAACATTTTCAAATTAACTAAGAATATTATACATTATAGTAATACAAAAAGCAAAAGAGTTATATATAATGTATTAACTTTTGAAATATATAATATAATAGAAGGTATAGATATTAATCTTGTAATAAAATCAATCCTACAAATTATTATCTTTTAATTAAATTTATTTAATATTTTAATTATTGTTATACAAATTTGTATTTATTATATAAATGTTTTATTAAATTGAGTATAATAAAAGAGAAGAGATTTATAATTGATATAATAGTATTATAGTAATTATATGAAAGAAGACAACTTATTGAAGTCTGATAGATTAATAGACTTGATAATATTATTGATATAATAATAAAAGAAAATTCTAATAAAGTATTGAAAAGATTTATTAATATAAATACTTTTGTTATATATATTGAAGAGTAGGTGAAATAAGAGATATATATAAAAATCAATTAAATCTTTATATAAATATAATTTGTAATTAAGAATGAAGTTAATAATATTTTGTTTTTTTGTTTTATTTTATAGTTTTTTTCCTTTTTGAAAAGTTTTTAATAAACAATTCAATTTCAAATTAGAAAAATATAAAGAAAACTTAAGGATTATATAATAATAAGAGGAATATACAAATTAATTAATAATAAGTAATTCTTTAATAAAATTAGAATTAAGTAAAAGAGAATGTTTGTGAATATTGGGGGTTTTTGAATCAATTAATGAAGGAAGAGTAAAACTTTGATTAGAAAAAGTGTGAGAAAGAAGTGGAGGTTGGTATTATTTATTAATGATATAAGGATGTGAATAATTAGATTATATATATTAAATTCTATAATCTTTTTATTTATAATTTTTATAATTATTATTGAAATATTTCTATATATAATAATAATTCAAAAAGAATATAAAATTATAATAATAATATTCCTTATAAAAATCTTTAACAAAAATCCTATAATTTTATATCAATAAGCTATTTATATATAATATTTATATTATATAAATTTGTATAAATATAATTCAATTATATATATATGAAATAGGATTACTTAATATTATTAAAAGAATAAGTTGAAGATTATTATAATAATATAATATAAGAATTTGTCTGTTAATAGGAAGAATAGGATTTTGATTTAGATTCGTCACCGCATTTGCTATATTATATAATTGAAAGACTTTATTCATATAAAAATATTAATATATTATATACAATATAAAACTAATAGTAAGTGGGGGGTAATTAATAGTATAAATTACTTATATTTTAATAGAAATTAATATATATTTCGGATGATCGATTAAATTTAAATTTTCTACAGTTTTAAAAGGATTAGTATAATATTGAATCTAAATATATCGTCCGATATGGCCGGAGAATATATACATAATGGAATGATTTAGATTTTAATGATTTTAATGGTTTTTTAGTATAATGTTTAATTAATTTAAGATAAAGTTTATTACACTTATTTGATTTATTATAGGAAATAGGGATTAGACTAAGCAATGAAATGGTTGCCTATTATAAGTTCTAAATATCAATCTGATTCATATAAATTCTATTTATATAAAAAAGAAAGTTAAATCTATATGAGAACATATAATCAACAATATAATATTATATATTATGTTTTATTCTATATACATATAAAGTATATAAATGAGGGTAGTACATATATATAGATATAGTAATTCCCTCTTTATATAAAGAGGGTAGACAGAAATAAACAACCCTTTTAACCATATATATTATATATATATACCTTACTAAGTCTGTTTAATAGATTAAAAAGCTTTAGAAGAATAAGACTTTATTTATAAAAGTAGAATATACTAATAGTAAGAGCTTTACTTTTAGGAATTACTATAGAAAGTATAATTAACATTATAATATATAATTAAAATATATTTAAAGCTTTTTTATATTATAAAACAGTTTACAAACACTATATAATATATATAAGAGTTTGTTTTAAAAATTATTCATTTTTAATGATTTAACATGTAATAAACTTCGTTCAATGAACTACGAAGATTGAATGAGTAAGTAATATAAAACGCACCTAAATACGTTCCTACTTTAGGCCTTTGAACGAATCAAGTCATATCGCTGGTTGAAAATTTATATAGTAAACTTTAGGTGGTGGAAGTATTGTAAAAGTCATGTTTTATTTACATTTTATTCAAAATCACTAATTTTTCATTACATTCTAATTCGAAATCCTGTATAGAGCTTATTTAGAACCTATAAAAAGCTTCAAATACCTCAAATACTGTAAATTCATTGAAGTTGATAAAAAGCAAGTAAAAGCTTCAAATATCGAATTTTAGGGGGGAACAGCTCATTATTTATTCAATTCGCTTAAAGCAGTAATAAATCCTATAAAAACAGCAAGATTTTACTAAAAGTGGGGTTGACATTACTTACCCATCCAACCTTCGTAAATACCGGCCGAGCGGCCGACGTGTTTCTGTACATTCTCAGCTCTCAGCTCCAACAAGCACTGACCCCTTTGTAAGCAAAATTCATAACCTCCATTTAAGTTCCGTGCCAGCTCCATTTACTGTTTAACATCCGTTCAGCAATATGTTCTATCCAACTTAGGACATACCGCAATATCTTCCATGTATCCTAAAATTATCTATTGATTTTTTCTGTCAATCCGTTAAAATCCGTATTCAAGTAAATCATTTTCTTCATCAACAAGTCATGGCGACCCCAACCAATTCTTCCCCCGACGCAACTCTGAGGGATTCACATGGACCCAAAATGCCGGTTGGAAAGCAGACGGAGCTTGAACAGTACGCTGTGAGTTTGAAATTCCCCCTTGCAATTCATATACTTATCAAATTCCGATTGTAATAGTGCGACCATTGTAAACGTAGAAAGGTTAGTCCAATCAATTATTCCTCATTCTTATCACATCAGAATCTGAACGTTGATAGCTTAAATGCTCTCGAGAGAAACCGAAATGTGTGAATTGCCAGGGTTGGTCTGGTCCATGTACTTACTCTCGCCGTGGAAGAATACCTAGACGAACTAGGACGAAGTAAGTCTAATGTTAACGAGCCACTATGGAAGAGATCTGATAAGTAAAAAGCGTTCTGCAAAATAACATCAGAAATCACACAGATCGGAATCTTGATAGCTCACATTTTGTCGAGTCTATCGCTCATACTTTGCCGACCTCTATTACTAATCACGAATCCACGGACTTGGACTTACCGAGCTATGAGTGTGAAAAAGATATCATAGAATCACATCGTTCTGTCAAATCACCAGCCTGTAATGGGGAGAAAAATGAGCATATCAACGGTGATTCTTCTGCTCCTTCAATCTTGAGTCAAGCAAAGAGTAGTATTACGATAGCTGAAATGAAGTCGAGCCATCTGGAGCCGGGTTTACAACGAGATGCTGAGAATGGATTATCATACCTCACCACAATATTTTCTGAAGGAAGTTTTGACGATCCTGACATTTATTCGAATGTCAAACATTTTAGAAGGCAGAGGGAAGTTTTCTTCATTCCAGATAAGGCTGAAGGGGATCGTATGATACAGAGTAAGATGATCTCAAGCTTTGCACTCCTAGAGAGAACTTGTATTTAATCTGCTAATCCAGATCACTCAACACCCTTCCCTACAGATGTTTTTACTAATTCGAACTTGAAGTCTTTATTGCAGGAATTGAACGAGGTAAACCGTTTTTTACCATGCCCCCACTTGACATAATTCCGAAGCTTGCATTTGAGCCGAAGAGAGTATCCGAGAGAGCCTGGCTTTTGCTTTACAATGCATTTTTATCTGCCACAATCGCTTTCATGGAACCATCAAACACTAGAATCAATCGGGGTCTTCAATGGAATGTGTGGATAATCCTTCAAGATTCCTCGTTCTTCCTCGAGCCATCAGAAATTGCTATACAAGCGATATTAATGGTATCCTGTCATAGTCAGGATGTTGTTCCTCCGGGTTTATGTTGGACATTAATAAGTCATGCTTGTCGAATGGCACAAAGTCTCAATCTTCACATTCCTTCCCCAAGATACCCAAAGCAGAGTAAAGAGAACGCCCACCGAAATTGCCTATTTTGGAATTTGTTCATGATTGATAAATCATTGTCGTTGGCTTATGGGAGGCCCCCATTTCTATTGAGTCAACTATATGAGGGGGTTGATCCTCCAGATCTCTCATTTCTCGCGACATTCAGACCTCATAGACCATCGTCCGCAGCCATTGGAACCCCTGGTCATCAACTTAGTGATGGTTTCGGCGCATTGTACTTTGGTCTAGCACGAGAACTTTTTGTATTACAGGGAAAGATTATAGACATCGCTCTCGTGGTTCATAATGGAGAGTTTGGGACAGAACAAATTTCATCAATGAAAGAGAGACTTGAAATTTGGAAGATCAATCTGGATGATGTTCGTTTTGTTTTATCTATTATCATCTTATTTCATAGCAAGTGTTGACAAAGTCAGGGTGGCCAATAACTCAGACTGTACTCCAATAAGTAAAGTCTCTGAAACACTCAAAATCTCGAATTTGAAATTCTAGATAGGACTGCAGTTAAGAATATTGGAGACCTTTCATACACTGACTTATCAAAATATATGATGTACCCAGCTAACGTATAACAAACAGAGAATGTCAGCATACAGTAACTTTCAAGGAGAAGAAAGTGAAGTTCAGTCAGTCCAAATGGGCATAAATTTTCTCACATTCCAATACCACCATTCGGTTGTCTACTTGACTCGGAGCTCCAAATATAATCACGAACTTTGTCTTTTTCACGCACGAATTGCTGTAGAGATGTTGGACAAACTCGTCTCTAGCTCCTTGGAAGTTTTCAATGGCATTGTATGGTACGTAGCTATCTACTCGTTTCTGTCTCTTAATGTCTTTCTTCATTCACCTTTTTAACATGCTTGTAGGCAACTTCTCTACTACCCATTCATGCCTTACTTTGTTCTTTTCTCCAATATAATAGCCGATCCGCATTCCTCGTCTTGTTTTGACGACCTTCAATCACTCAGAAAGGTAGTGTATTATTTTTTGAGGATGCATGTCCAGCACCGTAGTGCTCAGAAGCTTGAAAAAATTGCGGAAACCTTTACTAGGCTTGCGGAGAGTTTTGTTAGAGGAAGCATGAGTCGTAAAGCTATGGAAGATAAGTCACCGGAAGTAAATGTAGAACTGCCAAGCAGGAGTTCAGAATCGACTTCTCATATTACAGGCTGGACAGCGCCACAGAGTCCACGCCAAACAGGATTATATTCTCCCGGAAATCATGCACAGAATGCACACATATCCAACAATATTCCTGTCTCAACAGGAATGGATCTCAGAGATCTGTCTGGCGATCTTACAGATCCCACTTTACTCAGCTTTCTATCCTATCCAATGGACACATCTGTGTTCAATACTGAGATGACGGAAAACAATTCTTTACGTGATATCAATTCATTTATTGAGCAAGGCCGAGCGGTAGCGGATCCATTACTTCATCAATTAGACTTTTTATCTACAGAACAATCTTTAGATGGGAATTTTGACTGGTTTTCATGGGATAGTTATGCACGGAACGCTCCAGAAAATGGATTTTGATTCGATTTTGAACAAATTCAATAGTCGACAGCAAATAGCCATCAATTGAGCTATAAATACTCCCTCATCTCTTGCCATAGAAAATATCTAAGATCACATTCTATGGCATGCAAATCATTTCTATAATCGGAACTTCTGCTGAAGTGTCAAGTGTAATCAAATCTACCGGGAGTCTTTGTAGTAATACTTTTATCAATGAACACAAGGAAAATCCCCTTTCTCTGCTAGACTCCACATTAATTTAGTCCCATTTTCTTCTTTGGCCACTTCATATACCACTCCCATCTCGCATCTTCTCCCAGCTCCTCTCCGATTACCTCCACCAAATCTCTTCCCCAATTCTTCGCCCACCAGTTATGCCCTACCCCTCTACCTTGTCCTACTGCCCAGTAAGCTACCAATATCAACGCAATAGGTTCCCTTTCTTTCATGCATTCAATGTAGGCTGGTGGTGCCGCCCCAGGCCATGCTCTTCCAGGAAACTGTTCCGTTCTTCTTAAATTTCGTCGAACTTTTTGAGATACGTCGCGACACAGCTCTCGAAGAGGTTGATCGCTTAAACTTGCAATCTCTTGACGCTCTAATTGCTTGAGGTACTCTTCACCCTCCGCAGGAGTGTTTGTTGCGTCAGCTGCCACTACCTTGTTCCGAAGATGCACACTGAGTGGAGAATTCAAGCTTTTCATCCACCCCATTCGGTATATAGCCACGGTTCCATTGAACAAACTAAATATTATAGGTAAATAATCCAATAATCTTTCGCTAGGCTTATGCGGTCCGGCTTGCGCTACTGGAATTGCATATATGGAACTTATCAATAATCCCGAAAATCCCAAAGCAGCTTCACAATTCGATGCTGTGACATTTTCCAGTACTGGTCTAAATCCTGTCATCCCCGTGTTCTGAAATTTCAGCGCTCTGGCTATGTGAATTGAACGATTCTGAGGTTGAAGAACAGCCAGATGTAAAGAGGCGAAGGAAAGCATTCCGTTGTACACGTATTCATGAGTTGAAGCGCTGCGTTGCACAGCTCCTTCCCATTTATTATGATCCGGACTAATGAATGCTGATGTCGCGGGCTTAGCAGTAAAATTGATACAGTGATAGAGAAGGGAATCTGCTTCTTTGTATCGGCCAAATGGAACTGGTGCTTGAATGCCATAACTTGGATCTTGACCCTGAGGTGGTCCACAATGAGATGAGGGTCTGATGAAAACTGTTTTGTACTTTTGGGTCTTTGATTTCGGCGGTGGTCGAAGTTCGAAACTATGTTGACCAGGTGCTTGAGTGATCAATGAATTATATGTGCATTCTCTTTTGTATGCTATACATCTAGAACAAGCAGGCTGACGCTCATCACACTAATTTTGTGATTAGCATGATCCCCCTCAACCAAGCTATGAGCTCTGAGAAAACCCACAGCCCTCCAAGATGCAACATGTGAGAAAAATTTACCTTGACTCTCCGGAGTTTGCATTGAGTACAACCGTGATGCGATTTGATATGCGATCTTCTCGATGGCATCGTGAGTTTATGGTTGTGTGTCGTTGAAATATGGATGGGTCCAAATGAATCAATGATCTTTAGAATACCCAAAGATAGTCAACTAATCATATGGATTTTCGGTCGAATATTGTCCTTGGGAATAACGTACCATTTCAACCTTCCCTTGATCCTCAGGTACATTTATGCCTGGCTATATTTGGATCATGATAAGTGATAAGAATTAGAGCGGAATAGCAATTTTTGACCCCGCTTCCTAATGATTCGCCCCTGTCGTCGTTACTCATTCGGTGAATTTAGATCACGTTGCGTGTGATACCTAGTCAGCCCAATATATGATAAGAATGTTCCAATCTGAACGCTGAGGATCATTGACCAAAATTTCTCAATTCAGTAAGATCAAGACGAGTAACCTTAATGATCTTAAAACCGTACACCCAAAACGCGATTCCTTTTCCTCCTTCCTCCGGTTCCCCCGAAACCCTCGCAGAATCCTTCTCGGGATGATAGGGTGGCTGTAGTAAACATGATTCCTCGAATTGAATACAGACATCAAACATCTAGAAATGAAGCTTTGGAGATTAATTCTGGTCTGGAGTTATTTTTGCTTTTGTCAAGTCAATGTAACATTCCTTCTTGGCCGCTGCGCCTTTGCAAATTGCCGGGCTCGACATTTTCTCGACGAAATTCGGCACTTTGTTGTTTCATCAATCCATTGTCAGAATCCTTTGGCATCCTAAATACAAAATACACATAGATTTTTTCAACGGGACTTGTCACATATGTTGTTAGGGTCTGATCTACATCAAGCAGAGGGTTTGACCAAGTAGTAAGCTTAACAAGTCGAGAACCTTCAAAAAAGACTGATGAGGTGATGTTGATATGGTATCGCAGAGGTTATGGCACATCCCGCTACCCCGCGTGATTCCCTTGTGACAAATCTGGCGTTATTTGTTCCCTGCTGGGGGTGAAATCATGTTGACTAGGATATTCGGTGACTTACAGAGGTTATATGAGTAAGTAATGTTAATCCTGTTTTTAGTAAAATCTTATTGTTTTTATAGAATTTATTCTTGTTTTAAGTGAATTGAATAGATAATGAGCTATTCTTTTTCCTCAAAATTCGATATTTAAAGTTTTTATTTACTTTTTATTAATTTTAATAAATTTATAGTATTTAGAGTTTTTTTAGGTTTTAAATAAGCTTTAAATAGGATTTAGAATTAGAATATAATGAAAAATTAGTGATTTTGAATAAAATGTAAGTAAAATGTGACTTTTATAATATTTCTATTATTTAAAGTTTATTATATAAATTTTCAATTAGTAACGTAACGTATGGGGAACTCGGACATATGGGGAACTCGGACACTTTTTCAATTATTCTACACGCGATCTTGTTCTACGAGCCACACAATCCTCCAATTCCAATTCCGAATCACTTGAACTATTCTCTAGCTCTTCTTCTTCAATCTCTTCTTCTGATTCTTCAATTGGGCGTTTGCGTGGCCGTCCTCGTGGCTTTTTCTCCTTCGGTTTTTCCTCCGCCTCACGTACCATTTTCAATACTTCCTTAGTACTAAAGACAAATTGACCTTGTAATTTGACTCTTTTGCCTTTAGTTCTTTTCTTTCGAGTCTCAATTACCTCCTGAGCATCAGAGAGCTGTTTCCGAAGTAGGGCTATCTCAGCATTTTGAGATTCTACAAGCCTAGTCATTCTCTTGGCATATCGACGAGTTGGCGATGCAGGAGAACCACTGCTTGCTAGAGCTGTATTAAAGATCTGATTTGCTTGCCTTAGTTCTGTTCCATCTGGAGGAGAACTCCTGAGTATAGACAAGTCTAGGTCTTGATTGGGGGTTCTCATTTGTGGAGTAGAAGGTTGCTGGGAGGAGTTAAATGGTAATGAATCGAGTACTTTTCGTGGGGCAAAAGGTACTAAACCAGCTCCTCTCCAGCCAGCTTTAATATTAGAAGAATTCAATGCTTTTTTTCTAATATTTTGAAAGAGTTCTACCCATTCAGCTCTTTGGATTCGCTTTACACCAGCTCGAGAATATCGATCGACCTCTAAAGCATGATATCGTTTCATTGGCCCATACACCGCAATATCAAGTGGCTGAAGCAAGTGAGAGCAATGAGGAGGTAATATAAGTAAATCAATATCATTATCTATACAGAAAGCAATAAAGCTACCTGTAATATGGCTTGAATGGCCATCCATGATCAAAAGTCGAGGTCGGTCACCTGACACTTTCTTGGATTCTGGTTCGAAAACCCTTTTTCACCATTCTAATCCATGGCTATTTGAGGTCCATCCATTTGTACTAGTAGAGAACTGCCAGCTTTGAGGTGTGTCCTTTGGAATCCATGCAGAATTCGTATTCTGAGCCTTGAAAATGACCATAGGTGATAGAGCATTTCCAGCTGCATTGACACATTCAAATGCAGTTATCCATTCTTGCTTGCCAGCTGTAACTTTCCAATTCGATTTCTGAGTAGAATCGACTATAATGCGCGTACTTTGAGTACTTCCAACTCCAAATCCGGTTTCATCCATATTATACATATCATCTAATTCATACTTTCGCTCAATAAGACGCGTGCGAAACGCGTCAAACCAAGCCTGAATATTCTCCAGAGTTGCTTCTTTAGCCCGATTAGACTCTAATTGACGTGAATAGCATGTTTTAAGTTCTGGATGTCGTTTTTGGAATCTATAGATCCATTCGTGGCCTATAGGTGGAATTTCTGTCGAGGTAGGATTTCGAGATGACGCGACCCGAACGCGTCGAAGACGAATTTCGTCGGCCATTTCCTTCACCAACATAGGTGTAGCAGGGAATCCAGTGATGGTAAGTTGTGAAATCCATCGTACAAGAGTATTTTCTTCTGCGTTTGAAAGAATTTGAGCCATTTCGTGGGTTTGAGAACGTGTTTTCTTCCCAGCCAGCCTATCAGCTAGGGTAGACTTAGGGACTTCAAAATGCTCTGCAGCCTTTCTAATCGATTTAAATTCTTTCAATTGAAGTGAAATTATAGCCTTTTGAAGCTTCTCTTCAATTTGAGCAGATGTAGAAGGTGATTGGGTATGCATAATAAAAGTTATTGCGGTTTCAAGTTGGTGATGGGCTAAAAGTGTCCGAGTTCCCCATATGTCCGAGTTCCCCATACGTTACGTTATTATAATTTGATTTGTTTAAAGACTTAAAGTAAGAACGTATTTAGATGCGTTTTATATTACTTATTAGGACTCGTTCGAATCGATTTTATTTTTATTTAGTGAAATCTCTAATAATAATAAAATAACAAGGGTATTGAAATATTGAAGCTAATATATATTTGAGTGAAGCTAGTATATTTAAAATAATATTAAAATGTACGAAATTGAGTTGAAAATAAAGGAGATATTGCTTTTTCTCAAATATATTCGCTCTATCCCCTAGACCGCTACTTACGACCGGGTTCGCTTATAATATCTTATTAGTCAATTAAAGTATTATAAACTAAAAGGCTTTAATATAATAAATTATATTTCTTTCGAAGGTGAAATATAATAGAATTTAAAAACTTTAAGAAATTTCTTTATATAAATAAAATATGTAAATCTATAATACACCTTCTAATCATTACTATTTTAATAATCTCTAATAAAAAATTCAAGTTAAATAATTTTTATATTTAATATACTATATAAAGTTATTAATGTTCTTACTCATATATGGACTATATTTCCCGGTCGTAACTAAGAGTCTAGGAAATAATATCTTGAAACCTACTATTAATTATTATATGAGAAAAGTTAAGAAAAGTTAATATATTTGTTATTTTAATAAGATTGTTAGATCTATTATTTTATTAGATTTAATATTATATTTAATAAACGTATTTATTTAAGCTAATATATATTAAACTTAATATTACGTTTAATAAATACGATATTAAATCTAATATAGTTAATATATGAAAACACAGAAAAGTAAGCATTCTAAAAACTTGAAATAAAGTTGTAGAATTATTATAAAACTGTAAATAAAGCTTTACAACATTCCTATAAGGTTTCTTTAATTAAAACAAGTTTAAATAGATATATCGTTGTTATTAAAGATTTAGTGGATATTCTTATAGGAATTCCGTTAGACTATTATAGTATTTAGAATAAAGAAAACAGAGATTTTTAAAGTAAAGTATTAAGAGATAATTAATACAATAATATTTGAACTTTTGGAAACAATTATTAAATTAACAATATATTAGTATAACTTAATAAAAACATTGAAAATAGAGATAGAAAAATCCTGTAATGTTTAAATCATTTATTGTGATATTAGTAAAAAGATGTTAAAATAGTTTTAAAAGAGAATATAGGAAAAAAGATATAAAAAGTACTAAAGGGATAATAAACATAATTATATATAAATATTTTAAAAGTCAGATCAATATTTATATAACATATTAATATGAGTAATCTAATTAAGAAACCCATTATTATATATACCCTTCAAAATATCTAAATTAGTTTCAATATTATAAATACAAAAAGATATAAAGGTATATTTAATAAAGATTTATTAAAGAATATTAATAAAAAGATAGAAAAGATTAATATAATAGAAATCAACAAGATATTAAATATCAAATTCATTATTATAATTAAAACCTGAAAAAGGTATAACAAGCTTATAAAAAACCTTATCTGGATTAATATTATCTTTTTAAATATAAAGGTAAAACAATTTATAAATCAAGTTATTATATATAATATAAAAGTAAAGCAAATCAGTCTAAAAAAAATTTAATATAAAAAGGATTTGAGGTTGCTTTTATAATAGATAACTTTAAGATTGATTTAAATATAAATTATTTGTTTGAACTATATAAAAAAGTAATCGAAAAAAAGGAAATATTATTTATTATTATTGTTGTATTCTTTTTGAAAATAGTAAATTAGATTTTATTTAATAGTTTATTTTGTAATAAAATATAACTAAAAATTAATCTTTATAATATAATATATTTATCAAATTGATATTATAATTATTAAAAACTTAAAAATTATAAATTATTTATATATATCAGGCAAATAACATATAACAATTATATAAAAACTCATTATTTGAATTAATATAAAAATAAAGGAATTAAGAACAAAGGAAAATAGAAATATATTAATTATAAGGAAAATTATAAAATATGGGATAGGTATAATTATTACAAATTAATAAAGAAATTCGAATATATAAAACAAATAATACCTTTCATCTTAAATTACTTTATAATAAAGAATAAATATAATCAATTCGACATCTTAATATAAAGAAATCAAGAATCTGATATTACTCTAGATAATCAATTTATATTCACTAGCTTATAATAATTAATATTATTTTAATAATAAAAGATAATATAATGTAAACAACTCAGAATATCATTTCTAAATTAGGATCAAAGTTTTAATATTACAAAAACAAGGTAAGGGTTTATTTTGAATAGCAATTTATTCAATAATTAAAACGAACCTCTAGAATCTTTATAATATTATACTAGAATATTATTATATTATAGTATAATGTTAATAAATAGAAATTCGTAATAATTATACTTCTATATTATAAGAAGGTTATATAATACTATATTATTATAATTCAAAAACCTTGAACCAATTCATTTAATAAATTCACCTACAATAACAATCAATAATAGCATTTTATTTACAAATAAAAAAGCAAAACTAAAGTAATACTATATATAAATAAAACCTTAGATATATATAAATGAACATTTAACATCCTTATATATAATCTTTACTTTATTTACCTTGAAATTCAAAATAAAAATATCAAACAATAAATATAAATCACTACTATCTATAACTCTATCTTATTAATTAAATATAAAGCTATTAAACTATTAATTCTATTAATAATCTTTTATTAACTAAAGAATTTAGATTAAAAGTATATAATTCTAGGCGATTTTAATCTTTATTATTCTTTTTAAAAAGAAACAAAAGTGAAATCTATAGAAATATATAATAATAAACTTATCAACTTTTATAATTCATTTCTTTTTATATTTATTATTTTAAAAGAAATTATAATATAAAATAGAGAAATATAAAAATTTATAATAAATCTTATCTAAATCTTAAATAAAACTCTAAATTAAATCTACTTTATTATTACCTACAAATACCTAGATTTAGATTCGAATTATATTCCATTTCTCACTAAAATCATAATATAACCACATACCTTTAAACTACTACCAAAACTCTTATAAAAAGTCATAAATATAGATAAGTTTAAGAACAATATTATAGATAATATACTAAATATTATATCATTAGAGATAATAAATAAGATTAACAATTATATTAATAAGATATATTATTATCTATAAACAATTATAGATAATAGTATATTTATAGTAATCATATTCTTATACTTTAAATTATATTAAATAAAACAGTATATAATATTAGTTAAATAAACCTAATCATTTTATTAGGAATACACTACTAATCTTTCTTCTAATTTTTATAAAGCTTTTAATAAGGTATAAAAACTAAAGAAAAAGATAATTCAAAACGAAATAATAAAATACTTTTGAGAAAGAATTAAAATAATAATAAAAGAAAATAATAATATATAAACTTTGAAAAATAAACCAAAAATAAAAGTCATTTGTTTAAGATGATACTCCAGTTCCTCAATTTTTATTAAAAAGATAAGGTAATAATATTTAATAAAAAAAACAAAGCAATAGTACTTGGAAATCATTTCTTTATGTTATTATTAGTAACAAATCTATTCAATATAGATTGATATATAAAAAATTCTTTTAAATATCTTTTTGTAATAGATATAGAATTTAAATTAAATAAAGCATATTTTACTAAGATAGTAATGAAATTGAAATCCTATAAAGCACTAAAATTATTAGAAATTATAAATTTTATTATCAAACTTATATTAAAATTTGAATTAATAAATATCCATTATTATTACCTATTCCGGACTTATATAGTCCACGGATATCATTTAAAGATATTCAAGAAAGTATATATAATTCTCCTTTATAAGTTAAAAAAGAACAAATAATAAATCAAGTTATATCGTCTCATTGTCCTTTTCAATATCTTAAAAAAACTCCTTAAAAAAATTATATTCAAATAATTATCTTATATTACAGAAACTTACAACCTTCTATTTAAATTTCAAATAGGAATACAATTAGAATAAGATATTATTATTACTCTGGAAATATTTATTAAACAAATTTATATAATATAAAATATTAAATCAAAAAAGATTGTAAGTATATTTAATTTAGATATATTCAAAGTCTTTAATAATGTTTTATATTCTAAGTTAATTTATATTTTAAGAAATAAGGGGGTACCTATTTAAATAATCAATTTTATAATGAGCTTCCTTCAGAATAAAACTAATAATATTCAAATGAATAATTATATTAATCCTTAAATGAAAATTCTAAACGGAATCCCCTAGGGCTTCCCATTAAACTCAATATTCTTTTTATTTTATAATAATAAATTTATTAATATTTATATAAAAACCGAACGATATACTAATAAAATAGGGTTTATAAATGATATCAATATTTTTATATAAAGTGATATTACAATAGAAAATATATATATTCTATATAAAATCCACAAAAAATGTATACAATAAATGGAATAATATAATTTATAATTTATTTTAATAAAATATCAATTACTTTATTTTATTAAACATTTTAAATTTTATGATATAGAAATTTCCCTTCAGCTCGATTTCATTGCGATAGTATTAAAGCTAAATATCAAAATATCAAATCTTTATTTAGACTTTAAGCTATTTTGAAAAGAGTATATTCAGCAAATAAAAGAAAAATTAATTAATTAGATACTTGTTTTATATAGGATTATAACATCGATTTAAGAAATCAATTTATATTTATTTTGATAAATATATAAAATAATAGTACTACCTATAATAATATATATATTACTTATATAGTATACTCTAATAATTACTAAGATAATAATTAAATCTATTATTCCCAATCTTCAAAAAAAAAAAATACTTATCTTCAAATAGTTATTAGTATTTATAAAACAATATTTATCTATATACTATATATAAAAGTTCTTATAAAATCCTTGAATATTTATCTGAACAAGCTATAAGTTATAGTAAGATTTAAATTGAAAGGAATAAGTATATTGAAATTGATTTAGGAAGAATATAATAGGGCGTATAGAAGATATAGATTTATGGGAAAATCGAGGAGAATTTGTATTATTTTCGAAAAAGCAAAGCTCAAATAAGCTCTATTCAGACTGAAATATAATAAGGTTATTAGGGATTATAAACAAAAATACAAAACAAGAAAGAATAATAAACAAATCTCATATTGAATAAATATAATAATTCATTTTCAACTTGAAAATGTAAAAGATTAAACAATTATATAGAAAAACATTCTTTAAAATCATTACAAACCTAAAATACTTATTATCCTAGATTATTGAATTAATAGAAATTAGCTTAAGGTGTATGATAATTTTAAAAAAGAAATTAGTTTAATGATATTAGACATTAGAACGGAAAATATAGACCTGAAAGGTTTCTTTGTAAAACAAAGAGTGCCCGGATATATATCGGAGTGTATATAATATAGATAAAGAAATTAGATTATTAATTGTATTATCTTTTACTATATAGATATAATATTATAACAATAGAGACTGTAAATTCAAACGTAATGAATATATAACTTCATATAGAACTCGAGATTACTTAAAGAAGTAATTATATAGCTTATTAAAACAGAACTATTTCCCTAATATATGTTTTTATTAGGAATATTAATATATAAATATTAAAAACATAGGTCAAAACCATAAAATTAACTGTAGAAATATAGTAATATTAATAAAACCTTATTAAATCTTAAACTTCATCCTTAAAGAATCGAGATACAACTTCTATATTAGTTTTATTATTATTATTAACATTCTTCTCCTGAAGACCATACTATATTAATCAATAATAAGAACGAAAAGAATATAAAAAACAATTTACAGTAGTATAATACATATCAACGAATTAGATGAAAAAGAATATAATAGATTTTATAACCTTAATCTATTACACTCATATAATAGCTTTAATAATAATAAAAGTATAGTATAACCTTTCAACTATGATATATATAGTAGTCTTAAATATGTTAAAGAAATTATAATACTTAGAAGGAATCTTAATAGGTTAATCGATATTAATAATACTAATAATAATAGGTAACTTTTTATAAATATAAAGGTTATAAATGGTTATAAAGACATTAAGATTCTAATCAACATTATAAATATCAGGATTACCTATAACCCTTTATATATTTTTCTTATAAACAATAATAATATACAAAACTATTATTATAATATTTATACAATTTATAAGAATTTATACTAACAAATGTTTTTTTAACAGGGAACTTTTAAAGCTAAAATTCAGAGATAAGATATTCATATTATGATATACATCTTTTCTAATATAATAATAAGGGTATTTCGTATAAATATAAATATAGATTATAACAAGATTATAAGTAAATTAATATAAACATTTAATACTGTCGGAACGTATAATCACGTGCTTAAGCGAATCATATGATTCTTCCTATTATATATATAATGAGAAGAATTATATCTTATTTTAGAACATCTTAATTTATATTATTCATTTTATATAGGCTATATAGTACTGTATATAGTAATTCGAGTTGACGTCTCCCCCCCTCTAAGTGTTACGGGAGCTGCCTCTAGGGTCACGTGGAAGTGGCTAGAGATCTCTCGAAATGGTTTAGATTAAACTTTAAGTAGGAATTCAATAAGGTTGTAATTAATTACAATTCTCATAATTATAGTAATAAAACTAATGATTATTCTTGAGTATAAAGCTCTACATATAAAGAAACCCTATTCCTTATATAAACCTTCGTTTTTTATAGTATTATAAGGTTCTGTTCTACTTGAATCCTTTGGATCTTATAAATCTAAACATTTATTCTTCGATCCCCTAGATCCTCTAGGTCCATCATGTGACCGTTTGGCCATGTGACGCGGTATGTTGGATACCGTCATAACACTAAGTGATCTCAATAAATACAATAGTTACGAAATAAGTATATAATAAAACGAAAATAAAAAAGAAACCTTTAGACATCTATTCTCTTCTTAAAAGATATTTTAAAGGGGTACTATTTCAAAAACAATAAAATAATATTCGAATTAATAAAGATAAAGGAATAATAAGGTAGATATAAAATAAAGTATAATAGAATATCTAAGAGAATATAAAAGGATTTATATTTTATTATAAAGAATAAAATAAATTATAAATAAAAGATTAGGGAAGGTAAATAAAAAAGAAAAGAATAAAGAAAATAAAAAGTAAATAAAGAAATATAATTGCTATAAAATAAAGATAAATAATTATAAAGTTATATTATAGTAATAATAATATTAATAATAATAAAAATTGTTATGTTATAAAAGAGGAGAAAGGGGGGTTTATATTATTATATTAAATAAAAATAGGCTATATATTATTAATTTATAAAATGGAAACAAAATAATTATAATGATATTGTCTTCAAAAGTATAGATATTATAGATTATAAGTATTAGATAGAATAGGTATACAATATAGACAACTCAATAGAACATTAAAAGGAAATAGGTTTTTATATCTTTTTCTTATTTATTTTATTCAATTAGATATAGATACAGGCGTATCGCATGGTTTTAGTATAGCTATATAGATCGAATCGATTATGAATTTACTATTACTACTAGCTAATATATTAACTCTAATATCGAAAACAAGTCGATTCGAACGAGCTCTTACTTCTTTATTAATCTCTATATAAGTAAAAAGTTATTAGATATACTAGATTAGTAAATCATATTCTATAGTATTAAAAGATTTCTTTTTAAACTATAAGAGTATTTTATAAAAGTATCTTTTTCATTCTCTTTTTAATTTCTCCTTTTTAATCTTCTTTTTTAATCTTCTTATTAATATTATTATAAGAATAATAAAGTTAATATAGTACTATAGTATCGAAAGACGCTAGCGTCAACGCTAGCGTAGTCACATGATCCCTGTCTCAATACTTCTTTTTTATAGTTTATTTTCAGTCTTAAAGAAATATAACTATTAGAATAAAACTATATATTTATATAAATTATAGAAAAGTAAATAACGAGATTAAGATAATAATAATATTTAAAATAAACCTAGATTATAAAGTATTATATAGTTTATAAGACTATGTTTTATTTTGTTCTAAGATAGATTTTGTACTTATAAGATACCATCACCTGACTCAATGAATACGGTACCTAGAAATAACAGTAGATCCATGCTGATTGATCTCGTCAGGATCTTGAAAGACCGAAAGGCCGAGATGAATTTTCATTAGGGCCAGTCCTCCACCATGCGATGTTTGAACATACTTGGTCGTTCTATGAGTCTGGATTCTGCCCACCGCAAAAAATTTCAAGGCAACCACTGTTTTCTTGTCATGAAATCCCGGAGGATTTTCATTGCGTCTGCCTTGAGATGGCCTTCCGCATATGCAGTCATGGAAAGTATGCAATTCTTTCATGTAAATTTCCCAAATACCACCTACATCAAGCTATGCTTGCTGCCAAGCATGTCATATCGAGTTTCCCCTTTACATTACCTTATTTTCATGTGCCGTAATGCCCCGGTAAATGCATTGGAATAAATAAGCATAATATAAGCACCCCTTAGCATCAATCCTCAATTGCATCATTGAATGCTTGAGTCTTGTCTCAATTTCACCGAGTGTTTCCCACCAAGTTGCTACGGATTCCCACGCTATCAAACAATCAACGTCTTATCACCTAACTTCAACCCGTGTTCAGATGATATTCATCTATCTAGAGCATCGCAACGGCCATATTAAACAACGGAGCAATTGACAGATGCTCGATATTCGGAGTGAGGGTCTGACTGAATTATCTTCGGTACAATGGCGAGCGAACCTTTCCTTGGTGTAAACTGCAAAAGACGATAACTCAATTTGGAAATGCAAAATATAATCCACGGATGTTAACGAGAACTTGCAACTACCCAACGCAGTCATGAACGCTACATTCTTCGATTGCCTGAAAGTTTCAAATGCCACTTGGGCATATTTACCTTACTTTCTACAGTCTGCCGTGAATGAAAGATGCTAAGTACAGGTTTCGAGATCAAACCCCAGAATCTGATTAGCTTTGTCTCCAAATTCGCAAATTGATGGGAATCTCCTACAGAAACAATCGGAGCGAGCGGTAAGTTGCTGCTTGTGACGGTCCAGTTTAGTACAGTCTGTATCAAAGTCAAATGGAAGAAAGAATTTGACCCGCAAGGAATCTAAAGAATAGACTGTACATTGATTAAGTCTAGATTTTCCCAGCTCGTACCATTTTGTTTCTTTTTCATCCACGAAAACACCATTTTATCGTGTTTCCGAAGCCTACTTACAGTTTAGACATTCTTCTCAGTGTCTAAATACATGAGTCAACAGATAATCTGATCTCCTCAGGTCATCCTCGTCAGCTCAAACTCTGCCTTCGACAGGTAAGCCACTACTTTTATAGCTCCTCCTTCTTCCTACTTTCTTTGACTTCTGTAACCTTTCCCATATCCCTCAGTCCTCTCTTGACAACACTCGTCAACATTTCGAAAACCACCTGCGCACCACTGAGTGCCGTTTCTTCCCCTGCTCCATCATAGCTCGGACTAACCTCCACGACATCCTAAAAATCCAAGAATTAGTATTCGTAATCAATGGGAATGCTATGATTGGAAAAGGCGTAGTTCAAGTTTTGAAGTAAAATTCGATGATGGGTGGCAGGACATGCAACAGCACTGAAAAGAACGCTGTTTGCGATTCGCCAATGCTTGAAATCAACTCAAGAGTTTAATTGATACAGGAATCAGACGTTATCTTGTTGTAGGCGTTTGGTACCCAATTTGGTAACTTGTTGGGTGCACGAAATAAGAATCGAAAAACTTGACAATACTCACCGCACCCACGACATTCAATCCCTCTATTCCCCTTAATATTCTAATCAGCTCCCTCATCGTCCATCCACCAGGTTCAGGCGTGCCTGTTCCTGGTGCTACGCCGGGATCCAAAACGTCAATATCAATACTAAGATAAACCGGAACTTCCGTTCCAATTCTCTCCATAATTTTCTTTACCACGCCTTGAGGTCTAAGATCATCAATATCATCCGCGGAGATTCTTAAAAAGCCTTGTCTATCATCATCCTTATAATCCGCGTAATTATCACCACTTAGTCGTGTTCTCAATCCCGCATGGACACTACTACCGTTCATGATTAATCCTTCATTTGAAGCGAGCCAGAACATGCTCCCATGGTTGAATTGCGCTTGCATACTTGCCCATGGATCTGGATATTTAGCTGGGTGCCATGTATCAAGATGAGCATCAAAGTGAAGGACGGCGATTGGTTGCTTGTAGACCTGACGAAGAGCCCGAAGAGCTGCCAGTGCTAGACTATGGTCACCCCCTAGGGAAATAATCTTTGGATGGGTAAGTGATGATGAGGAGGGCTTCCGGTTTAGTAGTTCGGTATAAGCTGCCGTCATTTGATCTAATGCCACGGCATTATCCAAGGGAGTTACTGGGATATCTCCGCAATCAAGAATGCGAGCAAACGATGTGTATGGATTTATTCCAGCTCTCGTATTAACTGGCAGAAATGTTTAGCTCTTTAGTTTTGGAAAAAGTGTATTCCCCATCCATTACTATTTCGTTCGTGGGTTAACGGATCAAGCGCACTAGAACTTACATCCTCTAAAGCTAGTTTGTCTAGCACTAGCGGCTCGAATAGCTTTGGGTCCGAATCTTGCCCCTGGCCGATAGCTGACTGCCGTGTCGAATGGAACACCTAGAATCCCTATATCGAAAAGTTCCTCGGGGGTAGTGAGGCATTTCTTGTATTCAAGATGGGCAAATGTCGAAATTCCTGAGAAAGACCACTGCTTGCAAGGGTTTATTAATCATTATGTGATGAGTTTACGATTTTGAATGATGATGACTAGATGTGGATTGGATAGAAGAGTATGAATGTGGAAAAATTGCACCTCCTATTCATTCTCTCATTCCATTGCTATAACCACATGCCTCGGACACAGGATTGTACACAGGATTGGGGAAATCTAGATCCTACGGTATATGCCACTGGGCATATATCCTTTCGTAAGAGTCTTATAATCAAGTCACCAATCCATAATACAAGAATGTAGATCCGTCACTATCACGGTTCCTTGATTATTTACCATAAATCTTTCGAAATTATGTCTCCCTCCTGTACCAACATGCTTACAACAAAAGTTTAGAACAACAAAAATGACTGACCTCAAACCCCCAAAGTCTCTCCAATTCTTGCTTTTCTTCCTTACTCACACTTCCATCGACCTTTCCAAGTCCCAATCTCTCTACATTCAAATGTTGCTGTGCAATTTCATCATGCTGATGCCCCACCACAAAAGTTGGTAGGAAAACCCCACATGCTGCCAATAATGACAGTGACTTGAAGATGGAGAGCTTCATTTCTTTTTTAAACCTTTCAAGATTTTTGTGTTCGCATGTCCAAACGGTCGAAGGAAGGAGACGGGGAACACAAAAGATCTATGGTGGGGAGCCTCCTGCTGTTGTCTTGATATAGGAACGAAAATGATCATCTCTCTAAGAGCTCAAGTTCCATCGTAGATAACACGCCCTCTCGATTGTCTTGCTGGAGGGTGACTTTGATAAGCTCTATCGGGTATCTTTGCCATTGATTACAAATCGTTACATAAGTAATTGATAAGTTTTACAATGAAAATGTTCCCCGCGATGAGCCAGCTAACAATTCGGCTCGGTACTTCGAACGGTCTGTCTAATAAGTTTGTCTGTCCACTTGTCCACTAATATCGGAACCTCGAGCCTATCATGATTGTCCCTTATCTTCAAGCTCCGAGTCGAGACTTTTTGTTCGCGCATTGAAGCTCCAATTTATTGATTTACTTTACAAACGGTTCCACATGTAAACCACAGCCATGCCATGCTATCTATGTTATGCTTGTGAGATGAAGATTGTCAGTAGAATATAGCGTCAACTCAAACCAACCAACGTTACAGGAATTCGAAAGGTGGTGAACATCATTCGATTCCATAAATCTAATTCAGCTCATCCGAAAAACCTGTAGACATAACGCCATGTCTTTCTTATGTGAATCGAGCTCGAGAAATCATATATTCCCCCCTGCTTGACGGACGACGCCACGACGCTCCCTGCCGCTGTGTCCTTTCACAGGTTCAAGGATCTCGAATCCGACACAAGCTAAGAATTGTATATTTTAGCTCACAATAAGATGTATCAAGGTATCAAAATTCTGTATATTGCACTCCTGCTCCCTACGCTTTACCTACAAAACACCCCAGCCCACACGCCATATAGAAAAAGATGTAATCAAAGCAGACTTTCTGGGAATCGATTCTTCGGATCAAAGTAACAAGAGAGGACTGTAAAAAGAAAAGAAAAAAAGCTTTCGCACGTCAACCCGTTTCTCTACCTCCCTTCGTTCCCACAACCTCAAAGTCCTGCCCCGGGAAATCGATTGAGAAAATTGATACTCCAAGTTTTGTCCACATTTTGTCCACATATAATCTCCCTCGATGTGGAAGCACTGTATCATCCCTCGAGTCTTTTCGCTACTCTTCCCCTAAAGATTTCCTTGCCGTTTCAAAATGACGCATCATACCCCCATTTCTGAATTGAAGGCGCAAGAAGATGACGATTCTTGACCAGTCCGGTGATGTGTGAATATGTAACGTAACTTTCGATTTCCTCCACGGTGATACAACACTAGGATATTCCGAACTTATGTAATTGCTCGAAGAGGATATGGACAATGAGATTCAAAAGAATAAATGGGGAAGGTGACGGTGAAGAGCGGTACGAAAGAAGGTAAGGTAGAATGTTAATTGTTTGGTCTATGTAAAACAATTGAATTAAAGAATTAAACATTTATGTTGTTTCTTCTTTGGCGCAGGAGGTTCTAATGCCGCAACAATCGCCTACTCATAATTAGCATTTTCCCTTTTTTCATGAATACCTCGATAGAAGGTGTGCCGCATCCCAGAATCAAGGAATACATACTTCGTCGAAAACATCCTTCAACTTGTATTGAGTCAGAGCACTACACTCAACGTACTTAACAGCCCCCAAGTCCTTGGCCATCCTCTCACCATCACTCTTTTCGACCGGCTTCATCTTTTGTTTTGTAAGCTTTTCTTTGACACTGGGATCATCTCTCAAATCGGTCTGTGTGCCAACGATTAAACAAGGTACGCCGGGGCAGTGATGGTGAACTTCTGGGAACCATTTCTCTCGTACGTTCTCGAATGATGCGGGCGAGGTTACCGAAAAGCAAACGAGGAAGACATCGGTTTGTGGATATGAAAGAGGTCGAAGTCTGTCATAATCTTCTTGTCCGGCGGTATCAAATAGACCGAGTGTATATGGTTCATCCCCGATCCTAGTAAATTCATGATCAGAACAATATCCTGTCGCTGTATATGTATTGAAGAGATGGGAGAAATGAAGTTGAGAAATGACGGTGTAAATCAAACTCACATAACTGTGACGGCATAGTTATCGAAGACTGTAGGAACATATTCGGAAGGGAATTTATTCGTAGTATAAGATATAAGTAAACACGTCTTTCCGACAGCACCGTCACCGACGACGACACATCTATTGATCGATATTACATGTTAGCTATGATTGGAGTCATTGAAATAAGGTAATTCTCCGAGATCATTCTTCAATCCATGCCACAACAACAGCTTCATCATGATCATCAATCCCCCAATGAAGCTACGTAATAGCAGATGTCCAAGAGCAAGACAACGGAAAGGAAGAAGGAATTATGAAGGAGATACGAACTTTATCGTTGCGACGACCATTGTTCCGTTTGTCTAGAGACAACAATAACCCGTTCTTGATTATCTGGGGGAGAATCGTTCTTTCAAGTCCACTTTCTCCCGAAATCAATTCAACAAATGTAAGAAGTTGTTCGATGGTTGTATCGAGTTGCGCTCGGTCTGTAGGAATTGATTGTATGCAAAATGACGTTCGATAAGAGTGGTGGTGATATTTGATTGAGAGAGGGTGGTTGAATGTGATGTGTGCGAAATGAAGGATTGGAAAGATTGAATTAAATTGAACTGACTGAAAGTAGGGGTTGAGGTTGAATGAAAATGCACGAGAACGAGTTGAATGAGATTGATCCAGGAAAGTAATAATAATGCATGCAATATGCGCAAACGATTTCCAATCTTTTTGATAATATTCGAGGTCTGAATTATCAGGCAGAAAATGTGACGAGACAAGACATGCTCGAGCGAGACGAGACAACAATAATAAGATGGGGATGGGGATGGGGATGGGATGGGATAGGATAGGATAGGATAGGATAGGATAGGATGGAGATGAGATGGAATGGGATGAGGATAATGATTGAACTCCTTGTAATTTTCTCCCCTTTCTCACTAGGTCAGTACTCGAGTAGGGACTCTCTCTTGTTAGCTTATTATCAGTATTTATCATTATGATTTCCTGTAGTTGTGTGGTTCGTGTATTTTAAAATTTCCTAGATTTTAATGGTTTGGCGATGCAAGTAGGGTGTTTTGGTGGTTCGGTGGTTCGGTGGTTCGGTGGTTCGGTGGTTTATGCTCCTTTTTGATTCATTACTTTATATTCTATTCGAGTAGTGTAGGTACTTATTAGATGGAGGTAGCGCTGTATGGGTGTTGTTGCGTTGTATTGTACTGGCTTGATTCTTGTAACTGTGTATTAATACCTATGCCATTAGTTGCCAACACTTGACGGGAAGGTTGGGGCGTTGGAAAGACAGCGACTGAACAAATCAAAATTGGATTTATCAAGGTTATTTTCTCATTGACTTTGTTCACACGGTGAGTTAAAGGGATGAATAAATAAATGGGTATCTAGCTAGGGATATTACAGAGTAGGTATCGGTGTACCTTTCCCCCTCTGAGATGCTCTTGATCTGGCTCGCTATTGCTCTAGTTGCCGTTCCTGCTGCGGTTTCTTCCCTTTCCTGTCCAATTGGAAGAAAGTATAAAGCAATTTGGTGCAATAAGGTCTTTCAACTCCTCCCAAGCAAACGGAAACCTATTGACTATCTGCTGAAAATCAAACTCTAGCAGCTTGCTCATACCCAGCATTCAACACATTATTCCAATGGGCCAGGTACTCAGCGCATGAAAGGATTCAGGTAGGGCAAAACAAGCAAGGTGGGTAAAGGAGGGAAAGGAATGGCAAGCCTAGATTGAGGCAGGCCATGCTGGCAGGGTAGGTAAGGGTCTGAAGCAGAGAGAGAGGGCGGGATGGGATATCAGAGCGAAATATTGATTATCTACGAAGTACATATCAATGCGACAGAACCATTGATTACCACCAATGCCCTTCCTTACACCTGCAACTAATAAGTTACAGCCGTGACAAGTCGATGATGAGTCGGTAGGTAATAGGCAGTGGTAAAGTAGGTAGTAAAAGAAAGTAGATGGCATTAAACGTCTAGGGTTCTCTTTTCTAAATTTCAATGCGAAGTACAAAGTATTACACTACCAAGGCTTGGAAAGGGAAGAGGAAAATAATGATAGCAGCTGACAGCTTTATCAAAAACATGAAATTCTCAATGCTCTCCATGCTCTCAATGCTCTCCATGCTCTCAATGCTCTCAATGCTCTCCATGCTCTCCATGCTCTCCATGCTCTCCTTCTCTAACTAGTGCGAGCTTCCACGGCAGTGGTCCAGCGGAGTGTTTTCAGTCTCGAAAAGAGTCTTGAATGTAAGTACAATGTAAATAGAACGAGAATGGTAAAGTTTAATTGCAGTGATGCTCTGTGGATTGGATAGAGTTACTACCCACCTGCATGCAGGCATATTATACCTTGGAGAAGATTTTCAAACGTTGAACTAAAATAAAATCAATCATTCATTCCTAGGTTAACTAGTCATAGGAATTAAATACCATCATCAATCATGGCCAATTATTACCAATCATCACAATCATTACAATTATTACAATCATTATAATCATCACTCAATCATCACTCAATCATCACCCAATCATCACTTTGTGGTGCCCTATTTTGTAAAACACAACACAACACATCATCAATATCTTCATTTCTTCCCCTTTGGACTTACTTCGCATTCCTGCCCAGGTACCCAGTAAGAACTCGCGTAGACAATCAATCGACCGAATTTCCTTATTAAGCAGTCTCTAATTAATTATCTACGGAGGATTCTCCACCTTCCACGAGTTTTCTTCTTTTCTTCCATGATCCTTGATGAAATCCTAGCAGTTGGCTCGCTGGCACTCCACCTCGCAATTCAAATCATAATCATAACTTACCTCGACTCTCGAGAGTACCTTCGTACTTCGTAGTAATTATTACCTTATCTTTACTGGTACGTACCGGTAACTGAGTCTTACAACAACACAGACTACTTACTACTCCTCCATGCTAGCTAGGTCGCTAGGTCGCTAGGTCGCTAGGTCGCTAGGTAGCTATTCTTCCCAGACTCCTTCGAGAATCACGATCCAAATATCGAAATTTCGCCCTGAAATCATATCCGACGCAACGCACAACGCACAACACACAACACACAACGCACTACACACTACACACTACACACTACGCATAACTCACTACGATATCTTAATTTGATCTTTGCCCCTTGCAATAAAGTCTAATTCACTAAACTCGGACTTCACCATGTCTATCTCTATCTCTCCCGTTCAAGAACTTAGCCTGGAAATTGATCATCTGTTTGAACAATACCTTCAACTTTTGCATCAATACAGTGCTTTAAGATCTAAGCTCTCCACATTGTCGTCATCTGTTAGTTGTAAATCTCTTCTTGCAAGATCATGTCGTTCAATATATTCACCATACATCTTGATGATTGAACCCCTCATCCCTCTTACCCCTCATTGATCATTAGCACAGTCCCGTATCCTCTCTTCATTCCCAGGTGATGATCAGGAAATCCAGTTTACTACCTAGGTACTCATACTAATACGAACGACAACAGATGTACATTAATTTGTCCCGAGCCAATTTTACGCCGCAGAATGGAATCCGTTATGATACCTCGTTCTACGATGATCGTATTCAAGCACAGAGGTTATGCAATGTAACGATCCCCGAAAACGCCTCGAATACACAATCGACAAATTTTACCCCTCCTCCTCTGTTCGCCATTAACGAAGCTTCTACTTCGGAATCGAAATCGGACCTTTTGAACAAAGATACAAATGGAGATGATGGCACGAAAACTGCTTCCAAGAAGGACCCATTGAGAATGTTTGGGCTTTTCACCCCTCAGGCTTTGAAGGATACAAAGGAAGATAGCATCAAGATGATGGATGTCATTCCGAAATTGGTGAATACCGAGAAAGCCATGGAAGATCTCGAAATTCGCATACGAAGAGCTAGGAAGTACAGACGGAAGGCAGAAAGTGAGGAACAAAAGAATTTACCAGCGGAAGCCGATCGCAAGTCCATCAATCCTATTTGAAAAGTTACAGTACGACAGTACAATTCGACATCACATACTCGGCGATCAGATAATACTGTACGTTTGTGGGACGGCAAAAGATGATGCGCAGTAAACTTATCCAATTCCATGCGCATTTCTCTGTAGGCAACGAATATGGGAATAACGGGACAAGGATAGATGTGAGAGCCTGCTAGAAAATTGGAGACGCAATATGTTGTGGTTGTGCTCGGGATGACGTGCAGATTTTGTTGCAGGTGGTTTGGAAGACGGGATGAGAATTTAACTTCCTCTCATGAGCTGGTCGTACTCCTGATAGGCGGCCAGTTGCGAATTATGAGTTCTCAATGTTTCTTTGATTGTTCTTGACATTCGAGAAACCCTTCAATACCATGCACGTATTCGAGTTTTCTAATTGAAGATGGAAATGCCCTCGCCTCACTCATACCTACACCATTCTGACATCCAAAAATAAATTATTATCCTACTACCTACACGTGGTACAACATTTGCCAAGCCACGTGGTCATTCTGACAATTTGCCTTTTCGAGGCTGTCCGCACGTATATCTATGTCGTGATGTCCCGTTCAAGACACGATTCCATCTGTCTCCATGCCGTTTTCGTTCGACACCGATTCCTAAATTGGAAAGCTGGCTGGAGAATTAGAGCGATACTACCGGATGAGATTCCGGTATAGCTGGTGTGGTGTAGCTGTGGCAGATAGAGGCTTTTCGGCTAGCTGAAGGATTGGAGTGGGGGCCGGAAATATATGGACGTGTGTACAGGTGGCATTACCAGATCATTGACGGGATAGATGTATTTGTGTACAAGATCATCCAGTCCGTTGGTAGGTAGTGACGGGGAATTTGTTTCGTCGTTCTCGCATGGGATGCTCGAAAGTCGGGCCGGTCTACGTACATTCGTACAACCTTTTTTTACCCACAGGTCCGAGAATGTAAGTCGATGGCCAATAATGCTAGTGCCCCATGGTCTGCAATCAATCACGGGATGACTAAGTTTTCGTCGTGACTTGAGCGTTTGAGTATCTACCCTTGTTATGTCATTTCCATTTCAATAGTCGACACTGTCAGATTATCAGTTTCAAAGAGATGACTAGATCAAAAGGAGGACTAGTTTATGAAACTTAGACTATTTATTCTTTCTACTTATCGTATAACGTCGTTTCTGTTCTCCATGTCCACTTTCGTCAAAATTGCAAAACCTGGTGGTTCAAGGGGCAACGAGTAGGCTGCCACTCCTTCCCTCCCTTCCTTGATGAGGCACATGTCTGCTGTTGCAAGTTTCTTCCTCAGGTTTCAGTCCCAGTTTATAGGGCCTTTATTTTGAATTCTACCCTGAAATCTTGGTCGGGTCATGGAACGTGGGTTGATATTCTAGTGGGGGGATGGAAATAAAATAGTCTCGAAATTCAGCCCCTTGGACTGAAAGGGAGTAAGTAGTTCAACAATAGACACTGCTAACTGTATTTTAAATATAATGTTGACGAATTGGATGGATTGAAAGGATGTGATTTGACATGGTATTCCTACTGTCTGTCTCTCCCCGTACTACACACATGCATGAACCGATGACCCCCAAATATTGACAAATTTCCAAACATTGGAAATATTTTGAAGTTTCTCCACCATTCCAGACGTTCTAGAGATTACAATTCTCCTCAAAAATTGCAAGAGATTGACATATTCACAGCTTTCAGCAATTCATTATTTCTTAGTAGAATGCAGTTCATACACCGACTTGCGCCAATGGAGACAAGTCAGTACACCCAGCAACACGGACACTGACTTTTTTTATCATGATCTAAATCTTACAGATGTATTCCTACCCTTAGATTCTGTGAGAAGTCTGGATTGCTCTATTTCCATGTCAAACAAAGTTCCTGAAATATCGATAATCGTACAATTCGAAGGTCTAATAAAATCTGGTCGTTGTGTATATATAGCGCTGTGTATATATAGCCTCGAGATTGACTCAGCATAATTGACGTCCCTCTACTCCCGAGAAATCCTAATCCTCCTGTCGACCCGTTTCTTTTATATAATACTGATAATCGGTGTTTCCGCCCGAAGAAAGTTTTGTGCATAGAACTTGATTCTCTCCAGACTCAAAAGTCTATTTGGCTTTCTGTCCCGATTACGATGGCACTGCAATTGGCACTTCTCCGGATCTTTGCTTGAACAATCATATCCACACACATGACTCGATGGCTTAATCTCATCCTCTGCTTTTCTCATGTTATAGTTTGTAACACGGCTCCGGAGTCTGACTTCTTCATTACAAAAGTCAGATCGGGACACCCATATTTCTTATTGTGTGCAAAACTTTGGAAATATGTCCGTTCTTCCGATGTCAAGCACCTTAAACTAGAGATATCTAATCTATTTTCCCATTGTCCTGCTGACATAATTCGATTGAGGTGCTGTACAACCTCATCGTTGTCAAGAATTGCGCGGGATTCTGCACAGTTTCGAAGAGGGAGCATACATAGATCTAGAATCCGTTCTGATCTGTCTTCAGGAGAGGTTGCTAGAAGCTCAAGCAAAACTATCGACCGCATCTTGGAAACATTGTCTCGATTCCAATAATAGCCAATCATGATTCCACTTCACGTCAATGCTAATATGACGACGCCTAAGCACCAAATTGTAGTAGCTCTTGAAGGTTCTTGACGGCACCACTTAGACATCTTTGACTCCTAGTAACTGTATCTTTGTGTTCAAGACTCGAGTTCTTGATATTTTTTTGTGTCTGTTTGGCCGGTTAACAGTTTTAAGTTAGCCACTACCTCATAAAAAGATTAACCGCAAATCTCTCACATACAAAAGAAGGTACTAGGCTGAATAGGCATAATATATCATAAACTCGACGCCAAAGCCCTAAGGGGTATAACTAGTCCAATGGTAACCATGTCCATTCTTTATAAAATTCGTTTTTCTCATGCTGTTTTCTGATGACCATGAACACGAATTTGGAAAGATTTTTTGACAAACATGGAAGCAGGAATTCATTGTATAAACCATTTATACTGATAGTATATTGGACTTCTCTTGCGTCATACATCCGAAGGCATTAAATGACGTAACCAGGCTGTAGAAGAAGGTGCTAGCCTGAACAGGCATATAATGTATTATAAGCTCGACGCCAGAGCCCTAAGGGGTATGGCTGGTCCAATGGTAACTATGTCCATTCTTTATAAAATCCATTCTTCTGCTGTCTTCAAAGCCTTGGCTAATGAAATTTTCGCAGGAATGATGCTGATCATCAAAAGTTCGAAGAACTTGAAGGTCTCGTCTTACTACTGTACATAAGCATATAACCATGGTCCACGAGCTGATTTGGAGTCTTTCCCCGAAGACAAAGACTAAAATAATTAATTTTTCATAATTATCTACTAAAAAAATCAAAAGTTGACTAAGAGGCAAAAGAAATTTCCTTTAGAATGTTGGCATTCGAAAAGTAAACCTGTCCTTCTCCATCCCAGGGCTACTATGTCAGAAAATATTGGTCGTTTGGTGTCAAAAGCTAGACTAGAGTCACTCGACTATATGTAATGTAATAAAGATTCCCTGTTTTGGACAAACATGATAACCAGCCTGACATGATACGCCCGCTAGTCCTCCGGTCATTACAATCTTCACAAGTGGCAACCAAATTGATCATCGTAACAACGATTCCGGCTAGGCTGCGCAACGGGTACCCGCAGGGCGGATAATAACCTTGGTGGGTAACCTACAGATTATTCATCGTGAGGCGGATAATTCAAAAATCTGAATGAATAATCTATAGGGTGGGTATAAATTACTTATAGATATTTTGTTACGGGAGCTGCCTCTAGGGTCACGTGGAAGTGGCTAGAGATCTCTCGAGGTGGTTTAGACTAGACTTCAAGTAGGAATTCAATAAGGTTGTAACTGGTTGCAATTCTCGTAACTATAGTAATGAAACTAATGATTGTTCTTGAGCACGAAGCTCTACATTGTAATGAAACCCATTCCCTTATATAGACCTTCGTTCTCTGTGCTCAGTCGGATCACAAATGATCCTTCTGATCCGATCAACTGGATCACTAATGATCCCTCTGATCCGGTTACCTAAGCGTCGGGGTCACGTGACGTCTATTGTGGCAGACCATCGTAACAATTATAGAACTAAATAGTTAAATAAAATCGAAATAATAGATATGATAATGTTAGAATGCTATTGTTTTAATGATATACACTTTATATTAAAGAATTACTACCTTCTTCAATTATAATTAATAATGTATTGTTTACTATATGAGGTAGTATTGAAATCGATATTTCATAATAATATTATTGTTACGACGGATAACAAGAACTACAGGATTAGCATCACGTGACCATAAAAGCCGACAATCGAAATCGACTTTCGACTTTCGACTTTCGAAACTCGACCATCGGCTTTCGACAATCGACTCAAGAGTTAACAGAGCAGGAAGGTCTATATAAGGGAACAGGATTTCATTACAATGTAGAGCTTCGTGCTCAAGAACAATCATTAGTTTCATTACTATAGTTACGAGAATTGCAACCAGTTACAACCTTATTGAATTCCTACTTGAAGTCTAGTCTAAACCACCTCGAGAGATCTCTAGACACTTCCACGTGACCCTAGAGGCAGCTCCCGTAACACTTTGAGCACCATTTCTGCTTCAAGTACCAATTCAATACCAACCGACGATATGACACCCATCAGTGCATCCGCGAGCAGTCAGGCACAAGCACCCGACACCAACGATGTCGAGATGACCGACGCTCCCAAGGAAATTACCATCAACGAAACACTCAAGATTGCCTTACCAGACAAATACCAAGGAAGTCGACAGGAACTCGACACCTTCCTCTTACAACTTGAAATCTATTTTAGATTCAACCAAGACAAGTTCACCGAAAAGGAATCTAAGAGTATTTGGGCCGTGTCATACCTCAGAGGTGAGGCAGGCAAATGGATTCAGCCATACTTGCGCGACTATTTCGAGCATGACGATCAGGATCGCATGCAACCCACTCGAACAATCTTCAACAGTTTTGAAGGATTTAAGACAGAGATACGTAGAATCTTCGGGAACTCTAATGAGCTAGAGGTAGCGGAAGATAAGATCTTCAACCTCAAGCAGACAGGATCAGCATTGAAGTATGCTACGGAATTCCGAAGATATGCGGGAACAACCAAGTGGGACGAAACCGCCATCATGAGTCACTATCGTAAAGGACTCAAGCCAGAAGTCAGACTGGAGTTAGAAAGATCTGCCGAGAGTGTAGACTTGAACGACCTAATCCAGGACTCCATCGAGTCAGATGATCGTCTTTACCGATATCGACAAAGTCAAAGATCATACAAACCCCAGGGAAATCAAAAGCAAGGGCGTTACCGCAAGAATGAGGGTAGACCACGTTACAATCCACAGGGATATGGCGACCCTATGGAACTCGACGCTACGCACCACAAGAGCGGGAATGATGATCCGGAAAAGAAACGAAGACGAGAAAATAACTTATGCTTTGAATGTGGAAAAGCAGGGCACCGAGCAGCAGAATGCCGAAGCAAGAGAACAGGGGGCAAGAAGGGTAACTTTAAGAATAAGTTCGGCAAGGGCCAACTTAATGCCACCTTCACGCCACAATTGTGTGCTGTTAGCATGACAGGGCTAGCCACGCCACCACCAGCTTACGAAGAAGAGCTCGAAGAAGAAGAAGAGGTCGAAGGCCTCTCATGGGTAAACAAAGACCCGCAGTTAGGAGAATCATGGTCTATTCGGGAAATTGACCAATGGAACCGTCGTATCTGGAAATTTGGAGATACAGACGAAGGGACTATGAACGAAGACCTCAGCGTAACAGACGCTGAAGAAGGCGAATCGTATGAGGTTCGGTACGTCGATCAGCATCGAATTCTATGGTTTGGAATCACTACAAACACATCATTCGTAGAAAGAATTAGTACCGATCACCTCCAGTGGCCAGACAGGGGAGAGCTATGGGAAGTGTTCTATCACCACACATCTGAAAGAAATGAGAATCAGGTTCTATTTTTATGCAGAAGAGTAGGAGAAGAACACCGGGTCCAGGCTCAGGCCATAATACCACCACCAGTTGTGGGTACGATAATGAAAGTCACTCAAGGGAACTACCGATACACCCTATGGAGGGACTTACTTGATGACAGAGCTAGATCAGGAACAAGCGCTGTCTATCTAGAAGAGGAAGAGCCTCGACGTGTAACATTTGCCGATGAGATCATCCAGAATAGCGAGAATGAGCAAATTACACCACAGCTAAATGCTACAGGACAAGCAGGTCAAATATACTGCAAGGTCAAAATAAACGGACAAATACAGCAAGCCATGATAGATTCAGGGGCTACAGGAAATTTTATTGCACCAGAAGCTGCAAAGTATTTGGGAGTCCCACTCCAGAAGAAACAAAACCCCTACCAATTGCAGTTAGTTGACGGACAGCTAGCAGGATCTGACGGGAACGTTTCACAGGAGACACGACCAGTACGAATGAATATGACCCAACATTCGGAGGTTATACAGCTTGACGTTGTGCCATTGGGCCAACAACAGATCATCTTAGGAATGCCATGGTTGAAGGCACATAATCCCAGAATAGATTGGTCACAAGGAACAGTGACATTTGATCAGTGCAAGGACGGTCATGACGACACGTTCAAGGCGTCCGCGAGACGTAACACGCGCCAAGGAGAGTTGAACGCGAACAACACCGGCGACGTAGGACACCCAGTCCAGGGTCCTCCATTAAGAGCGAAGGCCAGTACACCTCCTCTACAAATGCAGAAGCCGACGGTACGGCAGGAAATCGCAATCGAGGCAAAAAAGAAGCCTACGATACCAGAACAGTACAGAAAATATGAACAGGTTTTTAAGGAACCAGGGATCCACGAGGCTTTACCGGAACACAAGCCGTGGGATCATGAGATAATATTGGAGGAAGGCAAGATGCCTGTGCACACCCCAATTTATTCAATGTCAGCCGATGAGCTAAAGACGCTCAAAGAATATATCGACGACAACTTGGCCAAGGGATGGATCAGAGAATCCACATCCCAAGTGGCAAGTCCAACTATGTGGGTACCCAAGAAGGATGGTACTAAGAGACTAGTTGTGGACTACAGAAAGCTCAACACGCTTACAAAGAAAGATCGATATCCACTTCCATTAGCTACGGAATTAAGAGATCGATTAGGCGGAGCAACAATATTTACCAAGATGGACCTACGAAACGGGTACCACTTGATTAGAATGAAGAAAGGCGAGGAATGGAAAACCGCTTTCAAGACAAGATATGGGCTATACGAGTATCAGGTTATGCCATTCGGGCTAACCAACGCGCCAGCTACTTTCATGAGGTTAATGAATAATGTGCTATCACAATATTTGGATACTTGCTGTATATGCTACTTGGACGACATCCTAGTATATTCAGACAGCGGAGTTCAACACATTAAGGACGTCAACAATGTCCTTGAAAGTTTAGCTAAGGCTGATTTGCTGTGCAAGCCAAGCAAATGCGAATTCCACGTTACAGAAACAGAGTTTTTGGGATTCACCGTATCGAACCAAGGGCTCAAGATGAGCAAGGACAAGGTTAAGGCAGTGCTCGAATGGAAGCAGCCTACCACAGTTAAGGAAGTACAATCTTTTTTAGGATTCGTCAACTTCTATCGAAGATTTATTAAAGGTTATTCAGGGATCACAACACCCTTAACCAATTTAACAAGAAAAGAGCAAGGGAGCTTCGAATGGACCGCCAAGGCGCAGGAGTCATTCGAGACGCTCAAACAAGCAGTGGCCGAGGAGCCAATACTGTTAACATTCGATCCTGAGAAGCCAATCATAGTGGAAACGGATTCCTCAGATTTCGCTATAGGCGCAGTGTTGAGCCAACCAGGTCAAAATGAGAAATAGCAACCAATCGCATTCTACTCTCGAAAACTATCACCAGCCGAGTTGAACTACGAGATATACGACAAGGAGTTACTGGCGATAGTCGATGCATTTAGAGAATGGCGAGTTTATTTAGAAGGATCAAAATACACAGTACAGGTGTATACAGATCACAAGAACTTGGTTTACTTCACCACAACGAAGCAGTTAAACAGACGACAGGTCAGATGGTCGGAGACCATGGCCAATTACAATTTCAAGATTTCATATGTTAAAGGATCAGAAAACGCTAGAGCCGACGCTCTCAGCCGAAAACCAGAATACCAAGAGAATAAGTCGTACGAATCATACGCAATATTCAAGAAAGAAGGCGAATCACTGGTTTACAATGCACCACAGCTTGCAGCTACTCATATATTGGAAGACAACCATCTCAGAAACCAAATCCAATCACATTACGACAAGGATGCTACAGCTACACGCATACACAAGACAATAGAACTAGGGTTCACGATAGAAAACGAGACCATATACTTTCATGGAAAAGTATACATTCCGAGTCAAATGACCAAGGAATTCGTGACGGAACAACATGGGTTGCCGGCACACGGACACCAAGGAATTGCAAGAACATTTGCAAGAATACGGGAAATCAGTTACTTCCCACGAATGAGAACGATAGTTGAAGAAGTTGTTGGAAATTGTGACACCTGCATACGAAACAAGTCATCACGACACGCTCCGTATGGCCAGCTCCAGACCCCAGACATGCCTTCTCAGCCATGGAAGTCCATTACATGGGACTTTGTGGTTAAACTACCACTCTCAAAAGATCCTACTACAGGCATTGAGTACGACGCGATACTCAATATAGTAGACAGGCTAACGAAATTTGCATATATGATACCATTCAAGGAAACATGGGATGCTGAGCAGCTAGCATATGTGTTCCTTAGGATCATAGTAAGCATACACGGAGTACCAGATGAGATAATCTCGGACAGAGACAAGCTCTTTACCTCGAAATTCTGGACTACCTTATTAGCACTCATGGGTATTAAGAGAAAGCTATCAACAGCCTTCCACCCACAGACAGATGGTCAAACAGAAAGGACCAATCAGACAATGGAAGCATATCTTAGATGCTATATAAATTATCGACAGGACAATTGGGTAGAGCTATTACCTATGGCACAATTCGCATATAACACATCGGAAACGGAAACCACAAAGATTACACCAGCACGCGCGAACTTTGGGTTTAATCCTAAAGCATACCAAACACCGATACTACAGGAAGTTAATGCCGAATCAGCAATAATACAAGTCGAACAATTAAAGGATTTACAAGAGCAGCTTGCTCTTGATCTAAGATTCATATCATCCAGAACAGCAGCGTACTACAATACGAAACGTAGTATGGAACCTACGCTTAAAGAGGGGGATAAAGTTTATTTGCTACGACGAAACATCGAAACCAAGAGACCAAGCAATAAACTCGACCACAGGAAACTAGGACCATTCAAGATTGATAAGGTAATAGGAACGGTTAATTATCGATTGAAATTACCAGACACAATGAATATCCACCCAGTATTCCACATATCCTTGCTTGAACCAGCACCACCAGGAGCGCCAAATGCGCCATTTACAGAAATTGAACCAGTCAACCCAAACGCCATATACGATGTCGAAACAATACTAGACTGCAAATACGTCAGAAACAAGGTAAAGTATTTGATCAAATGGTTAGACTACCCACACTCAGAAAACACATGGGAATTCAAGGAAGATCTCAGCTGCCCTGAAAAGCTACGGGCATTCCACCTGAAGTACCCACACCTGCCAATAAAGCCTCAAAATCCGCTTCGGACAACTCAGGCAAAGAAGAATCGAAAGCAAAGGAGTCGTCGATAGGACCAGCAACAGAGGCAGACGCCATTTCTTTTTCTCTCTCAACACGCTCTTTCTCTAGCCTTTCCTTTTCTTCCAGAGCATCAAGCTCATCCAAATATTTAAGGCCACGGTCGGCCATGCGCTGACGCCGCTCGCGCAACAACTTTTGTTGTTTCCTAAGGCGAAGGATCTTCGCCATAGCCTCTTCTTCCTCCGAACGAAGGCGTTCCTCTTGACGATCCAAGGCGCGCCAATCGCCTTCCCGAGGAACTTCTCGATCCCAATCCTCGGCCAAAGGAAACTCAGCATCACAAGAAGAACGTGCACGCACGCATTCAGAACAACGAGAGCGATCGGAACGAGACAAATCCTTAACACATCGATAACCATCCAAACGACAACGCGAACACGGAATCATTTCGACACCACTAGATTCAATAGCCTGAGCAAGAAGGATTTGTTCCTTACGTTTTCGAACAGTTAGGTGATTAGGGGAAATAGTGGTGATAGGCATAATGAAAGAGCCCAAGACCATTTGATTCACCGGCCGGGTGGGGAAATGGAGCATTATAAGACGCTTGGGACAAGCGCTAGTCTAGGAAGGGGATAGTGTTACGATGGGTAACAGAATGCCATGTGACAAGTGTCACGTGGTGGAGTCCCCAGGAGCCAGGACTCCAAGAAACTCCAACCAACATCAGAGTACGAAGATCTATATAAGGGAATGGGATTTCATTACAATGTAGAGCTTCGTGCTCAAGAACAATCATTAGTTTCATTACTATAGTTACGAGAATTGCAACCAGTTACCAACCTTATTGAATTCCTACTTGAAGTCTAGTCTAAACCACCTCGAGAGAACTCTAGACACTTCCACGTGACCCTAGAGGCAGCTCCCGTAACAAATAAGGAAAAGGAAATTATTTATTAACCTCGATATAATATTAATATAATTGAAAGACAAGTATATTTGCTTATAAAGTAAACATAAATACTTTAATTTTTATAAGAATAAATTGTTACAACGGATTAGTAACAGGCTGTAGAATCACCAACGTATAGGCTATAATGGTACTATAAGCCTCGGTGATTCAGCTGCAGTATACCGGGGGACGCTAGGCACCCAGGAGAGCCTCAGGCACGTATATAGTATTAGTCATAGGATACCCTAGAAACATAGGACATAGTTCCCAGGACAATAGGTCCTAGGAAAGACAGAACACAGTAAGCAAGAAGGCTTCACTAGGATTAGTAATGTCCCAGGGGATTAGCCCCAGGACAAAAGAATAAGCTAGGACACCAAGAGTCACGGGATTAGTGTCCCGTGATGGACAGCTCAGGAACGACAGCGCTCCAGGAGCGCCCGGCTGTCCCAGCTGTCCAAGTAGGACGAAGATCTATATAAGGGAATGGGTTTCATTACAATGTAGAGCTTCGTGCTCAAGATCAATCATTAGTTTCATACTATAGTTACGAGAATTGCAACCAGTTACAACCTTATTGAATTCCTACTTGAAGTCTAGTCTAAACCACCTCGAGAGATCTCTAGACACTTCCACGTGACCCTAGAGGCAGCTCCCGTAACATAAATCACTCAATTATAAGTATAAATTAATAATACTTAAAATACTATTAGTTTATTTTATATACTTTTATAATAACTTTATATAGTTCTTTTTATAAAGTATAAAATTCAGATTTTTAATATTCCTTTGAAATTTATTAAGTAAAATACTATTACATCTAAAAAAAAAATCATTCTTGAGATTACACCTTAGAATAATTTTGCTTTTATTTAAAAAGAAATATCTACTCATTAATAATTATATTTAATTATAATTCACTATTCCAGCCCATATCTTATTTATATTCTGATATTATTTTTGTGAAGAAGCTGTATATTCCAAAGCTTATTAATCTTTTATTAAAACTTAAAGATAATATAGAATCAAAAGTAAATCTTTAATAGCTATTAATTATTAAATGATTAGAATTATATATAATATTATTTACTTTGAAATTATAATATTAATTTTATATAGTAAATTAGATAGAAAAGAAAGTATAACAATATTTGCATTTTTTGTACATTTAAGTCCTCTTCTTAATAAGATTTCAATTAGTTAATAAGCTTATAGCAATTTATAAGAACCCTATCAAAATCAACCATGTATAAATTAAATATAAATATTAGATTATATCTTATAATATTTAATAAGATAATAAGATATTCTTTTACAATTTGGAAAGGAAAATATTCGATTTTCTTTAATAAGCTATTAGTCTTTATATTAAAGAATGTATCATTATTAAAGACCTTGTTAGTAAGCTTATAAAGATTAATAAACTTGAAGTTACTATTCGAGAATACAATTATTATAAACAAATTAGGGACATATTAATTAAAAAGTTTATTAATAATATTCTTAAGAAGTCTATTAATAGTATTCTTATATAAAGTACACTTAAGAACACTTTTCAATTATCTAGTAATTCTATCTTATCTTTTCAAGTTTATACCCTTTATTTTCCCCATATCTCAAACAATTATATAAAAACCTTTAAATCAAATATTACTTTTACTTTAAAAAATAATTTCAATTGTAATACTATAACCTTTATTTCGAAGGTAAACTGTAATACAATATTATATATAAATAATTTCAATATTATAATCGAAATCTAGGAGGTTAGAGAATCCGAAGATTTTTATAATGTTGAAGAAAATATTAAGAAGGATATAGATTCAAAAATGTAGATGAAAAATATCGAGTCTATTTATATTATTGAAGATCAATATTTAAATTAAAGTATTTAAATAAAAGTTCTTATTTAAATATAATTCGAAACATAAGATTTCTTGATTTGATAAAACTAATCAAAAATGATTCTATAATTCTATTCTATATACTATTAAAAAATAGGTATCTATTCGAAATTCAATTTTTTATAAATTTTAAAGTAAATAGTTATATTTTTGTTAATAAAATATTTTTTATAACATAACTTATAGTGAACCGGGTCATATAGGGAACCAAATCACAAAATTCAATTCTTTCTATATAATCTTATTCTACAAACTATATATTCATTCAATTTCAATTCTAAATCATTTAAACTACTCTTTAACTCTTCTTTTTCAATCTCTTTTTTTAATTCTTTAATTAAATATTTATATAATCGTTCTCATAGCTTTTTCTCCTTAGATTTTTCTTCCACCTTACATATTATTTTCAATACTTCCTTATTATTAAAAACAAATTGACCTTATAATTTAATTCTTTTGCTTTTAATTCTTTTCTTTCGAATCTCAATTATCTTCTGAATATTAGCGAACTGTTTCCGAAATAGGGCTATCTCAGTATTTTGAGATTCTATAAACCTAATCATTCTTTTAACATATCAACAAATTAATAATACAAGAAAATCATTATCTATTAAAGCTTTATTAAAGGTCTGATTTGCTTGCCTTAGTTCTGTTCCATCTGGAGGAGAACTCCTGAGTATAGACAAGTCTAGATCTTAATTAAAGGTTCTCATTTGTAGAATAAAAAATTACTGAAAAGAATTAAATGATAATGAATCGAGTACTTTTCGTGGGGTAAAAGGTACTAAACCAGCTCCTCTTTAGCTAGCTTTAATATTAAAAGAATTCAATGCTTTTTTTCTAATATTTTGAAAGAGTTCTACCCATTCAGCTTTTTGGATTCGTTTTACACTAGCTCAAGAATATCAATCGACCTTTAAAGCATAATATCGTTTTATTAGCCTATATACTACAATATTAAATAATTGAAGTAAATAAAAGCAATAAAAAGATAATATAAGTAAATCGATATCCTTCTCTATACAGAAAGTAATAAAGCTATTTGTAATATAACTTGAATAACTATTTATAATTAAAAATCAAGATTAATCATCTAATACTTTCTTAAATTCTAATTCGAAAACTCTTTTTAATTATTCTAATCCATAACTATTTAAGATTCATTCATTTATACTAATAAAGAATTATCAGCTTTGAGATATATCCTTTAGAATCTATACAGAATTTGTATTCTGAGCCTTGAAAATGATCATAAGTAATAAAGCCTTTCCAACTACATTAACACATTTAAATACAATTATTTATTCTTACTTATTAATTATAACTTTCCAATTCGATTTCTAAATAGAATCAACTATAATACACATACTTTAAGTACTTTCAACTTTAAATTCAATTTCGTTTATATTATATATATCATTTAATTCATACTTTTATTTAATAAGATATATACAAAACATATCAAACCAAACCTAAATATTCTCCAATATTGTTTCTTTAATTTAATTAAATTCTAATTAATATAAATAGCATATTTTAAATTCTGAATATTGTTTTTGAAATCTATAAATCCATTTGTAATCTATAAGTGGAATTTCTATTGAAATAAGAATTCGAAATAATACGACCTAAATATATCAAAAACAAATTTCGTTAATCATTTCCTTCATTAATATAAATATAATAGAGAATCTAATAATAATAAATTATGAAATTCATTATACAAAAGTATTTTCTTTTATATTTGAAAGAATTTGAGTCATTTCGTGGGATTGAATATATAATTTCCTTTTAACGATTCTAACTATAAAAGTTAACTTAGAAACTTCAAAATACTCTACAACCTTTCTAATTGATTTAAATTCCTTTAATTGAAATGTAATAATAGCATTCTATATTTTCTTTTTAATTTAAAAAGATATAAGAGATGATTCAATATACATAGCAAAATTTATTAGAGTTTGAAGTCAATAATGGGCTAAATGTGACCCGGTTCCTCATATAACCTAGTTCACCATAAGTTACGTTATTATTATTTTTTATATTTAAACTTTTTATTTTATCATTTAATATTATTATTAAAGTTAAAGATTATAATGGTATAATAGGTAAAGCTCTTATTCATTATATATTTCTTAATTTTATAATTAATATCTAATAATAATTATATATATTATTTTATATTATAAATTTAGAATCTTATAATATAATCTTAAATCATATATAATTAATAAAAACTCGAATTAAACTAAATTGTTTCAATTAATATCTTAACTAATCTATAAAACATTCTTTTATTATTTCTTTATTAAAAAATATAATTTTAATTAGGGATAGTCTTTAAGTTTTTAAAATTAGTCGTTTAAAATAATAAAACGTTGACAATCGGAATACCTGATTAAATAATATATACTATAAGCTAAATAATAAATAATAAAATATAATAATAATTTTATTAGAGATATTTATTATTTTTTCTCAAAATATTAAGAAGGTATTTCTAATTCTTTGTTACGGGAGCTGCCTCTAGGGTCACGTGGAAGTGTTTAGAGATCTCTCGAGGTGGTTTAGATTAAACTTCAAGTAGGAATTTAATAAGGTTGTAATTGGTTGTAATTCTCGTAATTATAGTAATAAAACTAATAATTATTCTTTTGAGTATGAAGCTTTATATTATAATGAAATCTCATTTTTTATATAGATCTTCATTCTCTAATGTTAATTTAGAATTTTTTGGAATCCTGGCTCCTGAGAACTCCACCACGTGACACTGGTCACATGGCATTCTGTTACCCATCGTAACATTCTTATTAAAGTTTAGGTTTCAGTAAAATTGAGAAAAAAACCTACTCTTTTTAAAGCCCCTATTCAAGCTATATAAAAATTACTATTTCTTTATATTTCCAAAACATTCGATATTTATATACTTAAATTAATATAATTTCAATTTATAAATCTAATTAAAATAATAATTATTGAATCTTAATTATAATTGTTTTTTTAAGTAATTTCAAATCAAAAACAATTACTATTCTTAATTATGTTATTATAAATATTAAGATAAAACCATCAATTTCTAAAGCTTATTAGTAATATTGTTAAGTATTCTCTAAGTATAATTCCAATATTCTATCTTCTTTTTAATTATATAATTATAAGATTATTTTTAAAAGAAAAAGTAAAAAAGCTTTTAAATATAATCTCTTATATAAAATATCATTCGAACATTTTAAAATTATTAAAAAATATATTATTGAAAATTTTACTAAAAGATTTATAAAATCTAATCAGGTATTCTTCATTATACTAATTCTTTTCATAAAAAAGCTGATTAAAAGCTTAAGATTCTATATAGACTTTTAATTATTTAATTCTTTAATATACAAAAACAAATACCCTTTATCTTTTATTAATAAAATATTCATATAATTCATTAATATAAAGATATATACTAAATTAGATATTTAATAAGCATTTTATTACATTTATATAGATCTTATTTTTAAAGAATACATTATCTTTCGTATTCAATATGATTCTTATAAATACAAAGTTTTATCTTTTAAATTAATAAATAATATTCTATTTAATTATTTAAATGACTTTTATACTATCTATTTAATAATATATTAATCTATTTTGAAAATGAAAACAAATATAAAGAATATATTAGATATATTTTCGAATAGTTTGAATCCGTTAGTTTATAAATAGATCTTAAAAAGTATGAATTTAATATTAAATATATTAAATATTTAGATTTCATTATCTTCATTGAAAAAGCATAAATTAATTCAGAAAAGATTGAAATAATTATTATTTAAATTTATTCTATTACAGTAAAGAATATTCAATTTTTTTTAAGGTTTTATAACTTTTATTATTAATTTATTAAAAATTATAAGATAATAATAAAACCTTTTTATAAATTCATAAAAATGAATATTAAATTTTATTTCGATAAAATCTATTAGAATTTATTTGCTATATTTAAAGATAAATTTTTTTTTCTATAGTATTATAATTATATACTATTTTATATATTGAAAATCAATGTATTTAATAATATAGTTATTAGTATACTCTCCTAAAAGCATAATAACAAATGATTATTAATTATCTACTTTTTGAAAATGATAATTATTATTAAACTAAACTATAAAGTTTATAATAAAGAAATACTTATAATTATCAAATCCCTAGACTATTAAAAAGCTGAACTTATTGAATCCTTATATCAGATCAAAATCTACACCAATTACAAAGTTTTTAAGTACTTCATATTAATTAAAGAGCTAAATACTTATTAAGTATGTTAAGTAAAATTACTTACCAATTACAACTTCCTTATTATATACCATGCTGAAAAGAACAATCTTCTTATAGATATACTTATATATTATATTAACAAGTTGAGTTAGTAAAATAGTATTAAAAAGAAAAACTGTCTTTAATAGTTTATAAAAGATGATTAAATAGATATAAAGATTATATATGAATTTCTATAGTAAAATTTGGATATAATCATATATATTAATATATATATTATTATACTACTTTTTAATATTGTAAATCAAATTATTAAAGTAAATAAATCTTCTTCAAATTTAGAAGTTTTATATAATTATATGATTAGATTGTATAAGCATTTTACTTTTGAAAAAGAATTCTTACTTTATAATAATCGATTTTATATATTAAATATTAATAATTTACAAACCTACTTGATTTACAAAGTTTATAATTTAATTTCAACTATACATTTTGATATAAAAAAGATATTTATTTTTTTAATAAAATAGTATTATTAAAATAAAATAATTTAAATTGTAGAATAATATATACAGAACTATTATAAATACAAGCATAGCTTTATTCTAAGAGATTATACTTTCAATCTTCTATATTTATTATTTATTCTAATTTAAATATAATAATATATTATTATAAATTATTATAATTTTAATAAAGACAAATATCTTTAATAATATTTACAATCTTTTATAAGTTATTATCAAGATGATTAATCTGAATTCTTATTAATAATAAACTACACCTAGTTTATACTTTCATATAAATCTTTAAATAGTTAATTTCCATATGAAACTTTATATGATCATTTATTCTATAACCTTTAAGATTGGAAATCTAATTTAATACTACTAATTAATAATTTAAATATAATTAATATTAAAGAGTATATTAAATATAATAAACTAGCTTTTAATCGAACAAAAAAGAATATCTTGTATACATAAGAAAAAATATTTTAATTAATTAATTTGTATTACTAATTAATTAACTTTAATATTAAAGATTAAATATAATTTAATATAAAGAATTTTCTAATATAATAACCTTCTAAGAAATTAGATTATTTTATTCAAAGATGATTCAAGATTATTAGTCATACTAGAGATTTCTTTAAATTAAATCTATTACTAATTATAAAAATCTACTTTATGTTTTCGCCTAATAAATTTCATAAAGTAGTAGACAATTTACTTCCCGAATAAATCCTTAAATCACCACCTCTAATTAATATTATTAGTAATATTAAATAAAAAGTAAAATATATTTTTACTATTAAGAAAGTATATTAACAGTTCAAATATAAAGTATTATAATTAAATATAAATAATAATCTTATTTAATACTCTACCTTAAACCTTAAAACAGTTTTATATTTTCTTTATAATTTTTACTTACAAAATTCTTCTTTATTAAAACCTTCTATATATTTATTCGAATAAATTTACTTTTATAAAAGTGAAAAAAAAAATTATAATTTCATAAATAATAATCAATATATAAATAAAAAAGATTAAAATAATTTCTTTTATTTATTAAATTAATAAAAAAAATTATAATCTTATAAGTAATCGAAAGTAATTAGATAAAATTGTATTGTTAAATTATAAATAAATAAACAAAATTAAAAAAAATTAAAAAGATATTCCCTATAAATAGAAATGGTTATAGTTGGATGAGGTATAATAATAAAGATTAAATAATTTAAATTAAAATATTAATCAAATTTTTAATCAAAAAATAATAATAAAGAAGGAAAGGGTAATTATAAGTTAAAAGGTAAAACGGTGGCTAATTATAGTTTAAATAGTAATAAAGTCGAATTTGTGCTTAGTCTTTTTCAATTATATTCAAATTACTAGAAAATTAACTTCTATCTAAATTAAAATTAATTAATATTATTATTCTAATTCTTCTTTTTATTTTATTACTTTATTTACTTAATAATTTATATCCTCCTAAATAAGAATAATTAAATTTTTTTTTGAAATATAACTTTTTAAATCCTCTTATAAGTTAAATTATAATAATAAAATTAATTTTATTAGAATATAATAAAGTTATAATTTATCTTTATTATATTATTATATTTGATAATAACTAATTGATACTAAAAAAACAAAATATGAGTTTATTTCTTAGGTAAATATTTGTATTTATACTTTATCTTTAAATAAAGCAGGCAATAAGTTTAATTAAAAGTTTGGTCGGAGATATGATAATAAATATCATCATTTTTTCTAAAAATATAATTATAAATATAATTAGTATAAATTTAATTATTCTTTTGAACATGTTGTTCTCATAATAGTATTATTTTCTTTAATAATCTTTTACTTAAAGATCTCAATTTATTAACATTAATGAAATTAATATTTTGATAATAAATTATATCAAAATTATAATTGGATTAACTTTAGCGCAAAGTCTTTATAATCTCCTCCCCTATAATTTCATTTTTTTCAAGATCTCGAAAGTAATATATCATTATAATCGATTTGTTAGTGAACTTCTTTTTATAATTATTAATATAATTAAAAAAAGAATTATATTCCTTCTTTAAATTTTACCTTGAAAAATAATAATATAAATATATTTAATAAATATATTAATAATTAATTATATCTTTAAACATATTATTCTTAACATTTATAATTATATTCATTAGATAAGTCAATTATATGTTGAAAAATAATAAAAGGAAAAGCTTATTTATTTACATTTTTATGATTTAATTCATTATTATTATAATTCTTTAGCTCGAATTCTAGAACATCTTCATCATTATTCAACTTCTTTATAATAAAACATTTATTTTATGAAATAAAATTTTTAATTCTTTGTTTTATTATAAATTATTAATAGAATATATTAGTATTAAAAATATGAAAGATAAAATAAATAGTTTATTATTATATATATCATTTCCTATTATTTCAATTATGTTAATAACAACTCACTCTTATTATTATAAGTTTTTAATAGTATTAAAAACATATTAATAATAAAGAATAAGAAAAGACAAAATAATTAAAAGAAATAAGGAAATTGAAGAGATCTATATATTTCAAAAATTCAAATTATTATTAAGATTATAGAACAATATATTCTACTTTTTATATATCTTTTTATTGTAAAAAAGAAAAGTTTATACTTAAATTAGTTTATTATGTTATTCGATTATATAAATAACGACATTTTATTATAATCGTTAATATATAAATTAAATAAGTAATTATAAAGCTTAAAGATAAGTTTTTCAAAAGAAAAAGTAGTATTATAGATTGGCTTTAATTATAATTATGATTACTTATGTGTATATACATGTATATATATAGTTAATATATAAATGTGTTTTATAAGTACTTTACTCTTGATTTTATAGTTATAGATTCTAAGGATAAATTATATCCTGCTCTCGTAGTTCTTCTACGACAAAGTGTTATAAAGAAGATGAAGTGTTGCGATTAATGAATAAACCCCCCTTTAAACTTTCGACTAATGTTTTTTATTCATTCTAGTCTCTATGTTTGCTCTCCTTTTTTTCTTCCTTAACTCTTATTTACCTGTATAACCTCCTTCTAATCTTTATGTATATACTTTTTCGTTTATCTTTTTTATAACTTTAATATTTAAAGATTTTAAAATCTTGAAGGCCTTTAAGAGCCCTTATTTTTTTTATTTTTTTTAAAATTCAATATCAAATAGATCGTATTTTATACTGATAATATTCATTATTAACAAAATCAGTGTTTTATTAATAAAAAAAAAGAGATTAATATTATTATGTATATAATAGAAATTTATATAAGAATTTATATTAAATTTCTCTTTGTCTATAATATTAACTTTGTCATCATAGAGCAGCGGCTGTGTTACGGGAGCTGCCTCTAGGGTCACGTGGAAATGACTAGAGATCTCTTGAGATGGTTTAGATTAAACTTCAAGTAGGAATTCAATAAGGTTATAACTAATTATAATTCTTATAACTATAATAATGAAATTAATAATTATTCTTAAGCATAAAGCTTTATATATAAAGAAACCCTATTTCTTATATAGACCTTTATTTTCTATAGCATTATAAGATTCTGTTCTACTTAAATCCTTTGGATCTTATAGATCTAGATATTTATTCTTCAATCCCCTAGATCCTCTAGGTCCATCACGTGACCGTTTGGCCATGTGACGCGGTATGTTGGATACCGTTGTAACAGGCTGCTCTAGTGACCTCGGTTGGCGCTAGGCTGATTAAAGATTAGTTGGTATCCAGAATGCTGCTACCTACTGTGGACAGGTTTGAGGCCTGCAAGAGCATGGTCTCTCGGAACGGAAGTACTTTTATCCCAAAAGCACTAGACTCCTCTTGCATCTGGTCGGAGTGCCTGAGGCAACCCTCTTCTTGCTTCCGAACACCTCACTATCGACAAAATCGATTCATCACTCAATTGTTTATTGCTTTCTAACATAGTGAGTCTAGGTACAACTGCCCTTCCAGAAACCTCCAATGGACCACACTGTTCAATATCCGCTGGGCATCAATCGTCAAGATATGGTGGGACTAGGCATCATAGCATTGGTCGCCCGCCTTGATGCTGTTATCAAGTTCGCCCGGCGTACTGAGGTACCATTGCTCGAGAGAGAAAAGGGCATCTACGAGCGCCTCGGGCACGATCACGATGGGGTTCTCCGATATTATTGAAACTTAGGGGACACTCTTATCTTACAATATGCCTGCCATGGCTCTATAAGACAATACTACGCCAGCCAAGCCAAGCCGGTGTCGCTCTCACTACAACTTTGCTGGGTTGAACAGATCACGGCTTCGGTCGCTTTTATCCATTCCAGAAATATGTTACACGGGGATATCTCCTGTAACAACGTCTTGCTTGATGAAGGCCTTAACGCGAAGCTTGGCGACTTTGCTGGGTCTTCGATGGATGGACAAGATCCTCTCATATGCTATGAGACCAGTCACGAACATCCTGAGATTACAGGCATTTCGACAGGAAGTGAGCTCTTTGCTCTTGCTTCTACCTTCTATGAGATCATGACAGGATCCAAACCATATAAAGAGTTGTCAGATACGGAGATAATCCGTGCATATAAAGAAGGGAAGTATCCAAGTCTGGTCCAAACTTGTTGTACCATTTCAACCCTTTGCATTCCGTTATACCACTGTATTCCTAATAGCCCTTACTCTTATGTCCCTGCTTCTTATTTTGTTTTGGGTTAGAAACTGTTGTTAAGTAGTTTATGTCTTGTGTTTTTAGCAAATATTTAAGATGTCTTAATCGGTAAGGTCATATCTCTGGAAGCTCAGGCGGATATTGAGGACAATCGTCTGGCCTTTTCGATGACCCCATCACAAGCACTTTACTACCTTTCCTTTTAGTCGGCGACGCATTGGCACAATAGTGCCCATTAGCTTTGGCTTTGTTGCATTCATTCTGATCGCGATTGAGCTGAATATGCTTGGGGTCGGCTCTGCATTTACTGAAATAGTACGACTGGTCAAAGTAGTGACACATGGAGATAAGAGTAAGAGGGTGTGACGATGTAATTTGGTTTATTGTACATTAATCACTTCGAGGTGTTTTTAACTCAGAATGTAGTCTTCGATGTAAACAGCAGACTACTCCAGCTATATACCTCTGAGTGGTTGCCACTCAACGTGCCAATTCAAGCACAGTGAGCTTTAGTCTACCTGACTATTCCTCTCTATTTAGGTCTTACTCCTACCTTGTGACTACCTTACCATTCACTGTTCGAAATACACCAATCATACTATCAAGATGTGTATTCGATACGTCTATACCACGAAATATGTCGATTGTACCGCGTCACCGAAGCATGTCCTAATAACATACGATCCTCAACCCGCATGTGGGAAGTCGGACTGTAATGGATACCAGGACCAACATATGAGATCTACCACCAAGAAGGGAGGAATCTGCCCTAAATGCTAAACATTTTGGTAAGTAAATGGTAATGCAAGTCTCGTCGAGCTTCAATTTTCTAATAGAGATGCACATGTAGATAAATCAAATGGATGGTCATTGCTCGGTTGAAGGATTAACGTGATTTCGTTTGATGGAAACTATCTTTTGACGATGCAAATGTTGGAGATTAGAAATCAATAAAAAGTTGCATGTCATCTCTCTCAATCGGTTTGAGCATGTGCTATCACGTGCTTACGCGGGAACTTTGTGATTACCAACGTAAATCCTCAGACCGCTCGGCAGAAGCTTCATCTTTCTTTTCCCCAATGAACCCTACCTTGAAACATGGCCCTACTTCGTTAATTCACACACGACATATTCGCGATGTCCCATATCGAAATCATCGAGGTACACCGGTACTATCCTAATGGCATCAAGCGGATAATTGGCCGTGGTGGGGAAAGCTACATTGGTGTTGTCGATGAATCGACAGTGCTGAAGTACCCGTGCATACCGGGCATAACCAGCAATCTTCGAGTAGAGAGTCAACTCCTCGAGATATTAGGTAACCATCCTCGAATTATCGGATCGAAAGGCCTGAACAATGATGGCCTACGCCTTGAATATGCAGTAAACGGAGATTTGAATAGCTATATCACAGCAAACCCCGCCACATCTCTGGACCAAAGGTTGCGATGGTGTAGACAAGCTGCTGAAGCGGTGGAGTACTTACACAAGAAGCGAGTCATCCACTGCGATATCAACCTGCGCAATCTCTTACTTGACGAAAATCTCGATCTCAAGCTCGCAGACTTCCAGGGAATGCATAAACCGTGTGATGGGACCGTTCTACTTGATGGCTTGTCTCGAGAGTGTACCAAGTCATTCCTACCGCGAGTCCATGTTGATTACGCCGACGTGGAAACAGACCTGTTTGCTCTCGGATCCGCGGTCTACTTCATCATGATGGAGCATGAAGTTTTCCCGGACTTAGACAGCGATAAGGATAACGAGGAGATTGAGCGCCGGTTTCGAAGCGGCCAATTTCCGGTCGATATGCAAGTGTGTAGTGCAATTACGAGCAAATGCTGGACGCAAGAGTACGGCTCTGCTCAGGAGGTTGTTGACGACATCGCGGTTGTTCAGAATAACATAGCCGCTACGTTATCCTGTGATAACCTGAGATTAGCAGCATGACTGGTGCTGTTAGAAAGGCTGATGTACTGAGTCACGAATGAAATGAAGGAGAGGACCAACGTGTCGATGAGGAGGTCTTCAAGATGTTTGTACTTCGAAGACAGAACTATGTTTGACGAATAGATTTGCATAGAAGGACAGTAATTCATATATCTACTAGTCTCTCGACTGAAATTGTTTGCGCTTCATATACTGTTTGTAATAAAAGCTAGAAGACTGCTGCGGTCGTTGAGCGTCCCGTTCTTTGTCCAGTCTGCCGGGGGTTGGGCGTCCGACAGCTTCAGTGATATGCTTCATGTCTACCATATTGCGTAAGTTCGAGCTTGGATATTTCCTTTCATACCTAAGTTGTGTTAGTGCTTGGCTATTCTGGACCTGACTTTATGATGTTGGCAACGTACGCTTCCCAAAAGTCCCACATCGCGTCGTACCGTGGTTGGCTGGTCTTTTCATTTAGTTTTCTGTGAACAGGATTCCTATCGATCCCAGACCTGTCCTCAGAGAGCCCATCCCTCAGGGCTGCCTCTATCTGCTCGTCTGGTTTCAGTCCTCTCCAGCATCCTTTTGCCTGTTCAGTGCTCATGGCTAGCAGAACAGTGCATGTGCGGATGTGGATATATGGAGTGGAGACGAGAAAAGAAGGACTTTCTGGAAAAATGGGAGAGGGGTTGGAGATAGGAGAGAAGGGGGAGGGAAAATGCGCGAGAAGATGTGAGAAGATATGCGAAAAGATGGGTGAGAAGATAGGTAAGACTGTAAGAAGATCGGTGGATAGATGGGTGAGAAGACGCGTGAGAAGATGGGTGAGAAGAGAGGTGAAGACAAGAGGGAACTGGTCATTTATAGACTACATTGCCCTAGGCAGAACACAGCGGACGGCGTTAAACAACCTGAAGGCAGAAAAAAGTCCCACGCATGAAGGAAGACAAGCAGACCAGGATAACTGTCTGAGAGGGAGCGTACAGTGGGAATATATTTGGGATCCCTGGTTGGGAAAGGAGGCCTTTTCGGGCTCCTCGTTAAGAGTTGACGATTTCTGGCGAGATGGGTGAGCAAGCCTGAGCAGACTTGAGCCGAAGTTGAACCATGCCTGAGCTGCCTGAGCAAAGGCGGCGCGGGGTCACGTGGGCCAGAAGGTTAGGAGGTGTCGAGATTCCGGTCAAGAAACAACCAAGCCCCAGGATTACCCGTAATAAAGGCAATAACTAAATATCTGAGAGCTGGAAGCATGGCTACATCACGCCGAGCAGGATTAGCGAAGTTTGAAGTAGATTTGTCTATGAAATTAACACTATTCCCTTGTCCTAAGATGTAAAGTCATGACCATGAAGGTGAATGGGATGTGGTATCGCGGCGGCATTTTCGATGATCCAGAATGTTCATACATTTGCATCAGGAAGCTCAATGATACTTTGATGTACGTTGTAGTCTTTGTTTTCCTGAGCAACGTATTGGAGCGTGGGCTTACCCCACTCAATTTCCATGTACGTATCATTGATACTCCAGATATATGGTGCAGGTGCTTTTGGAAGCGAATTACTTCCTGGGCCTGTAACAACTAATTCTTGGGCGGTAGGCCACACGAATTCATGTTCGGGCACGGACTTCTCATGCCAGGAGACTCTCGTCTTCGCAGCTTTGGGGTATAAGAAAAGATTTGAAAGTTGGCTCCGATCATTCAACACCTTGATAGGAGAAAATGGCATTGATAGACCCATTATTGGCATTCTGACCGCAGCCAAACCCCTTTTGTGTCGGAGGTCTAGGAACAATGGCACTGAACCGGTCATTGGAAGGCGTTTGATCAGCTGTGATGATAGCATTATATCGTTGGCCAATTGCTATGAAGATGGTGTTGGTAACGTAGGGCTGGATCGGTACGAAATCGGTTTGAATCACTTGAAAAGAGTGATAGTCTAAAGTGACTTAAAAATGATTGTCTATACTCGTGTTGATGATTCGTAGACGATATTTTGCCCCTGGAACTGGTCCTGATACATGATTATACGCCCCAGCGGTTTTGTGAGGGTTTCGATTCGTCCCATTTATGAGGCCATTGTCTGCTTTTGGAGGATCTTTAGTAACAGAGAGAAGGCCTTCTTCATAGGTAGACTTATAGTAGAAATCAGTAATCGGTAGTGGACCGAGATCATAGTCATAGTTCAACGAAGCAGGACCGTTAATGACAATACTTCCAAGAACTCCATCACCATATTGGGCTGCATGGTGTGATTGGTACCAAGAGGTACCATGCTGGGTTGCGAGAAATTTGTAGATCTTGGATGAACCCGGCGTGATTGGACATTCTGTTATTCCATTCACACAATCCATGGTATTGCTCTCTTTCTGAACAATCCCGTGCCAGTGCATGCTTACACTAAACAGATTCAATATTTGATGGGGAGATATGAAAAACAGCTAGGATACTTACCCGTCTGTGATTATTTGATTGACAACAGTAATTTCTAGTGTATCGCCCCAATCCATGAAGAAATGAGTCGACATTTCACTGGAGGAAGGACGGGAGCCGCATTGGGAGAAACTCACTTGCAGCAATGGTTGGACCTGGGCAAGTGCCGTTGACTACTAACATCCATCTCGGTGTACCGTCGGGTGACATAGTCTGATTCGTTATGTTAAGAGTGTACTGGAAGGAATGAGATATGAACAACTTCGACAACACCCTAAATACATACAGCAACAACAATCCCAGTATCTGGCCAAGCCTCCTCTGAATCTGTATCAATTTAGTAGTTACCGTTCCAACAATTCCGTGACGGTGCAGCATTCAAGCAAGGTGTGTTTGAAGTTCTCTTGTGATTTGATAATGCCTGGCTTGGTATAGCAGAAGGAAGACAAGACGGAACGAAAATTGCTATACAAAGCAACACTGGGAAAACATGATGAAATAAGTGTCTGTTCTCAAGCAGTAGGAACTGAAACCGCATTTGGTTCATTGAAAATTTGGGAAATTCACAATCTATTCATGTGATGGCAATTGCAACTATTGTATGGGAACTGTTTATAGATACATGATTTGGATCACTATTGACCACATCAATCATTGATTTCTTTATGCCGAACACTTTTCGAATATAAATAGCGATGTCATAGAGGGCCGGGTGAAAATTCTATCGGTATTGAAGCCGATTTCACTTTCTGGGTCCATGAAAAAGCCGCAGAATATTGTTGGTGTCCGTCCCAGCGGCCGAAATTCATCACTCGAGAAAAAGGCTTCTCTACAAACATCAAAGTGTAATGCTTGGAAATATGGTAAACCAAAAAGGACTCTCGAAAGCATTCATTGTGACGGTACTCTGAGTACGTACAAAATGTTTTATTTTCTCAGAGAGTTTCCTGGTAAGAGGTCACCAAATATGGCCAGGCAATGCATTTGCAACCCTGACTACAAGTGATTACCGCAGTGGACACCGCCACTAATAATGCACTTGCAATTGGAGATATGATTCTTCAGTAGCGGCACCGGGTGAGATGGTTTTCATGGTGCGATCGACACAGCTGAACTAGGGTCAAATACTGTGTGGCTGTCGAAAAAGTCCTTGACATTTGTCGAGAGAAGTGACAAGATGCAATAGAGATTCAGAAAAGGGACGAAAGATGACAAGAGAGCTTTGAGAACCAGTGAAGGAAAAAGTATGTCGACGATCTGTCCCACGTAATAAACGGATAAAGCATTCGCATTGCCTCCACCTTACTCGCCAATCCCATCACAAATGTTGGTAATAAAATTCTAGGAACAAGAGGCCACAGTAACAGAAGACCCGTAAAGCCGCCGCTGGGAATAGTTGAATTCTCATCTAATATACAAATTCTGGTGTACAAATCTCGCTATACATCAGGGAGCAATGTACATAACATGACAATGTCCAATGCACCCGTTCTGTTGGTCCAATACCTTGAGTGGAGCCTAAAACTACCCGTTCATTAACCATGTCCAAATCGGTAGTAACAATGATCCAAATCCTAAACGCCAACCAAACCATAATCATTTATCTTCGTTACATGTCGTGAATCCCCCTTTTATATTTTACAATTCGATGAATTCAAAATTCATGACACGGGCACAGCACCGGGAGCATGGTCTACAGTGTCTGTTGATGGCGAAATGATTGGAGCCTTTTCAATTGAAGATGCATCCTCGTCATGCCCACCTCCTGTCGTACTGGTTGCAGTGCCAGTCTCATTCGTCTGAGCTTGTGGGAACTTTTGATTCAGTTGGTCCTCATCCTCTCGCGAAATCGGGGCGGGTTTAGCCTTATCTTCCCTACTGACGCTTTCCGCCAAACTCGTCCTCGAGTAAACGGAAGAAGATGATGAATTTCCAGCACCTATTATGAATCGGAATTTCTTGGCATCCTTCTTTGCTTGTTTCTTTTCTTCTTTGTTATCTCCCGAGACCTCATCATCGGTCAAATCCTTCTCGACTGGAATTTCCAGATACACCTGGAAGCCTCTACGTCTAAATCCTTTGTTCCATTGCCTCAAAGCTGATTTCAATTCTGATTCGTATTGAAGGTCTCTTTTGATTATCGCAGTAATTTTCCCGCGCTTCCATAACCAGCTAAAGCTCTTTGACGGTGGAAGAGTTTCAATTATTTCTTTTGTGAACTGTGACCATTCGTGCTCGGAAACACCATATTTGTTCAATTTTGGATTGTACGGAAACCCGGACGATGGCATATTTTCTTTCGAGGGTATCATCAGAGTTCTCGTTTGTGGTCGTGGGGCCTCTGCGAATGAAACTCTTCGAGAATCCGGGCCTTGGGATCTCGATCTCTCAGTTCCAAGTTCAAATGATGTTCGAGGGGTAACATTTGTAGATTGTGTAGTACGCCGAGGAGTTATATTTTGAGGTGGGATTACTGGACTGGGCCCCGGGGCTGATGTTGGACGTTGTGTTTGTGATGGTCCTCTTCTGCATTAAGTGTTAGTTATCAGCGTGAGATGATTTGCGGGGAATAAATTGAGAAACTTACGATTGGACTGAAGACGATCGCGAATTTGCTGTCGATCTGCTTGTCCTCGGTTTTGCTTGACTGTTCTTTCGACTTGGAGCTTTATTGGTCTCTTTGTCGAGCTCTGCGAGCAGACTTAATGCTCCAGACATAGTTGTACTTTGACTAGCTACGTTGAACAGCTATTATCGAGTGTAGATGGGAGAGGTTGATGAAAGGCTAGGTTCTAATCGACGAATGTTGCGGGAGATTAGTCACAAGAGGAGGTACGTTATAATATATACACGGAATACGAGTAGAGTGATCGATCAATATGTCGCTGTGTGGAATTGGGATGGATAATTGGGCACCAAAAATGGAGAATGAATAAATGATATGATTTTGATAATAACAGAGATGGATGGATCTCTTTCTATGGGGAGACGAGTACGAAATAGCAGGACACGACAGCTCTTTAATCAATTCGATGCTATAAACCTTAAATATTTTTGGGGGGATTATTGATGAATGATAGTGATTGTGGCCGGGTCTTGCATTTATATTCATCCACTGTAAGCGCTGATAGGTCACAATGGTCATGGTCTGTGGCGTAGCACCTGGTGCAGTGTGCACATGGTAAAGCATGGATGGAAGGAAGCATGGATGGAAGGAAGCATGGATGGGTATTTGGATTTTGTCAGCCCTGTTCAAGAGCCAAGAGAAATGCTGAGAAATGTAATCATTGATGAGAGTATTTTGATACCAATTGAAGTGTTCATGATCGACATTGATACACCCGAGGACGTTGTATCTTGCCATGTGAATCTACTCTGTATATCTTACTGGATTCAAGATTTGGATGTTGGAAATGATTTCGAGTAGATAAGGTTTTAGATTCAGGGGCGAGAGGGGGAAAATAGGATTTCATGCTAATTCAATGTCTTACTGTAATATTCTCCTCGTCCATACCAACATTCAAACGTTCGTAGCCGAGGCCAACGACCAAGCAATGTACCAACTTTCTCTCTGTAATAGAAATCCCACACCGTTCTTGTAAATCTGTACAACACATCACCCGACCAGCCTCCACGAAAATTTCATTCTCTTCTTGAAGTATTTTTTTCTTTAGTATATAAAAATCTTCAAAGAGTCATACTCTATGTGGATTCCACGATGTTCTAATGCTAAATCAGGTAAAATACACATACCTACTAATAAGAAAGTAGCAGTGGCAAGGAGTGGATCCGAAGAAGTCCAAAAACTTTAAAGTGCGGATTTTGGGGGTGGTCTAGATGTCCGGAAGTCCTAGCGATGTTGGTATGCTGACTGTATTCGCAGGACAGGGACCCTTTGGGTAACTAAAAACTTTAGAGACGTTCCTGGACTCCATCTTTCTAAAGGAGAGAAGGTCATGGCAGCGTCATATGAATGGTCTTGTATTTCCAATCTCTTGAACGTTCGATTGTTAACGAGGCTGAGTCCGTTTTCCTTCCGGACATTCTCATTTCACCGGGGAAATGGTTTGAAATCTTTTCATCTGATCTTCGTCTATTCGAATCATGCCATGAAGATTCCACAGTTGTCCGAAACGCCGTCCGAATTCTTCAACACTTCACGTCCAATCATGACGTGTAATCCTAGCATTGTGATTAGTTGTAGAGACAAATTGACAAATAGATCTCAATACGTGCATGAATTAGTTAATCGTTCGATTGAATAATACCCCGCACGGGAGGTAGACATAGGAAAATAAATTGCTCTGGTCGAGACTAAATGCTCTCATTGCGTGCAAAGCGTTGGCAGTTCATGGCAAACACAGCCTTCAAATATGATGAACGTTAATGCCTTTAAAGCTCGAATATCGTATGTAAAGGTTAAAAGAGCAAGTATTATAAACATATTAAAAAGCGGCTGTGCTTTTTCTCACTTATAGAAGCTTTAGCGAATAAAAATATAACGTTTTTTAAACATTAATATAATGAATTCTAGTAGGTGAAAGTATTATTAAGAAATATCTAATGTAAAAGAGTGAAAGGTAGTAGAGTCATAGAATAAGTCTTTACAAATATTATAAAAATGTTATTATAAAGATAGTACTTCTAATAAAGAAGAAAGAAGAGAGACTTTAAAAAGTACTTAATATAATATATAAAGAATATAATAGAATGAATAGGAACTAACTATCTTTCTCTAAACTATACAGTAGTAGTAGTAAATTCATAATCGATTCGGTCTATATAGCTATACTAAGACTATATAATACGCTTATATATGATTCTAATTGAATGAAGTAGATAGAAAAAAGAATAAAAACCTACCCCCCTTTAAACTTTCCTAATAAAACCCTTAAACAACCTCCTAAATAATTCCTTTCAAATCCTTCAAATCATCTATATTATAAATCTATCCTATTCAAAAACCTTCTCCTTATTAAATCCTATAATATACCTATAAAAACCCTACACTTTTTATTCTATTACAATAATTCTCCTTTTTTTATCCAACTCCTCTCAAAATATTATAAAAACTATAATTAATTATAATATTATATCTTTCTCAAAAAGTTATTTTCATTCTTTAATACTTTAAATACTTTAAAAATCGTTTTATTATAATTTCTAATTCATTACTTATAAACCTTATATCCATCTTCTCTTATAATATATCAATAATATATAATTTCTTTTTAAAACCTAATATCTCCTATTCCCTTTTTTTCCATTAAATTACCCTATCGATATAAAATATACTATATTAGAGTCTATCAAACCACTCTATTAATATAAAGAACAAAACTATATCGTAGAATTAAATAATTAAATAAAATCGAAATAATAAATATAATAATATCGGGATATTATTGCTTTAATAATATATACTTTATATTAAAGAATTACTACTTCTTCAATTGTAATTAATAATATATCGGTTATCATATAAAATAATATCGAAATCAATATTTCATAATAATATTATATACTAATAATAAAATGCTATATACCTGAATCAATATATTGAATGTTTTTTAAAAGATTTGATTTCTCTTTTCATTCATATAGAGTAATTATAAATATACTAATAGAATATCAAATGTTATATGAATATATCTTTTATGAAATATTTCTTAAAAAGCAGAGTTTTTTAAAAAAAAATTCTTTCTTTATTTTCCTATACCTAAAAACCTTCTTTTTTGTAATTAAGATTCCCTTATAAAGCCTTTGAGTATTGAAAACCCTAGATTATTATAAAAATCTATAATTTAATCTTTTTTATTAATTATATTCAGTATAATAAGTTTATTGTTACGACGGGTAACATTGGATCACGTGACGAGTGTCATGTGACAGGACGTTGGAGCCTTTGGAGCTTAGGATCCAAGGGATCCAAGTAGAACAGAACCATGGGTTTCGTAGAGCAGGAAGGTCTATATAAAGGAATGAGTTTCATTATAATGTAGAGCTTCGTGCTCAAGAACAATCATTAGTTTCATTACTATAGTTACGAGAATTGCAACCAGTTACAACCTTATTGAATTCCTACTTGAAGTCTAGTCTAAACCACCTCGAGAGATCTCTAGCCACTTCCACGTGACCCTAGAGGCAGCTCCCGTAACATTTATTATTGATAATATCAATATTAATAATTTCAATATAAATATATTAAATCTTCTTTTTTAATATCAACAATAATATCTACCTAACCTAAGTAATATCAATTCAATAACTTTAAGAAAGAATAAAAGATAATATTCTACTTCGAATATAATAAAGATTAATAAGTTTTTCCAAGAAAATTTTTCCTTGGTTTTTTCGTGTTTTTCTAAACTATATAATAAAGAATTATAGATATTAGCTATAGGAAATATTATAAGATCTATACGTATAGTCTTAAATCTATTCTTTTATTTAATTCTATCTATATAAAACATAATAGAATATAATAGAATTGAGAGACTAGGTTATCTTCTCAATGTTCATTTTAAGAGAATCTTAAATAGTAAATTCTTTAGTATATCCTAGTGTAATGTTTTACATAAATATATATTCTGAATTTAATTTTATTTGTTTATATATAAGAGATATTATATATACTTAACAAGATTCAGTATCTATTTATACTTTTCTAAGCTAATGTATTTATAATCTTTTAAAATGTTACATGTCGATTTGTTTTAGATTAATATATAAATTAAATAAACTTATTATTAGTTTGAATAGTATTTTAAAGGGAAAATTAATTAGAACGTTTTTACGGAGTTGTATATATTAAAATAGTATTCTCTTAAATAAAAATAATTAAATCTCTTTTGAATTAATTTTAATACGATATAAAATATATCCTTTAATCCTTTAATCTCAAATTATTTCTTTATATTTAAGAGTTTAAGGTGATAATAACGATATAAAGAGTAATATTATAGATTTGATATTTATAGCGATCGATAATAAAATAAATTATTATAGATTAGCTTTTTTTTATTTTAAATTTGAAGATTTTGTTTTTCAAGTATATTATATTATAAGAATTTATAAAAACAGGATTTCTTATAATGTCTTTAAAAAGTATCTTTAGAATTGATTTATTATAGATTTTTTAAAGCAATATTAGAATAGATCGAATCAATCGATAAAACCTTTATTTTTTTTAAGATCATTCAGTATCTTACAAAACTTATTCTTTCAACCTTTATATATGATACTATAGTTCTTTATTAGATCATGAACCAAGCGGTCGTAACACTTACATGCTTGTGCGTTTGCTTAATCACATGTGATTTAATGAAAATGGTTACGAAAGCAGGGCAGGCTGTGAATGGCATGGTGGAGCATCTCAATTTGCAACGTTTCGGATAGTTGGGACTGCAGACTACAGTTCGAAAATCATAGGACTTCATTTTTCTTTTCTTCGTAAAAGATTTGAGAACATTTGGACGCTATGGATCACTGAATCCGTTTTGTATGATGATTTTGTTCCGGATATTGAAAAGTTGCATCCAGTCTGCAGGTCCAAACTTCTCGTGACCCTGGTCGTATATCTCTCCAGCACTTTTGATTTTGAATGAGATGTCCTTAACCAGATTTATTTATACGTCTGTAGGAACGAGCTATGAATGAGAATACAGATGTATCTTTTTTCCACCTTGAGCCAGATCACCACTGGAGTGAAGGGAATAAATCAGGTCCTAATGAATACAATTTCGTACGATCTTACAACTGTACTACAGATGAGTGTCTATGGTATTGTCCCTAGTAGATCACGATCTTGCTTAGGACTTCGTCTCCCAGGCGATGGCTTGCGAAATTGCGCCAAGTTGAGTACATTCCGCCGTCAGGTCAAATAAGCAATTTGTTACGTAGAATCACTCAAGTTGAAGCGTTGAGATCCATGAATATTGAATAAGTCAAGAAGTAAGCCTTACTCTGATTTTCCTTCGCCGCTAAGGTGTCAACTACTAAGAAGACACAAGATGGGCTTCCATGGAAGAGAGGAATTTTCAATAAGAGAACCTGGTGATCTTCACCGAGGAGTCTTTGAGGGGCCTTGATCAGATATCAACATGATTAGGCATGTTACTACCTGTGTAGTGAGTTTTCATCTCCATTTCTTTTATGTCTTCTTGTCGCCTTTATGGTCAACTTTGTCATCGTTACCTGCAATATAATCCATCTCATCAACCCCATTTCGCTGCTTACTCTCTTCGCTGCCCACCACTCTTTTAAGTGTGTATATTTTTCCAGGTATACGGAGGTTTGTATTGTAATAACTATCGTATTAAGACTATGGAATCAAGAGGGGATGTATCTCTTGATGACTAATTCTAGCTATTGTACATTTAGGGCAGTGGATCCATCCAACCTGCTCTTAATTTTGTAGCCGAGGCTAAAGGACTTGCATTTGATGCTATTTTTGAAGCGACGGTCGAAGAGGTCGCGAGTCTTTACGCTGTATGTCCCCGTTCGGTAGCCGAGATAGCACCAACCGGGCCTCATGAGAGAGAGGTGCTGCAATATTCCTGGATATGCCATCACTTTCACTCCTCATTTTGCTATGATGGTGTGCATTTCTGTCGTGAGTTTCGCTGTTTCAAAGACTTGTTGTGTAGAGGACGATATGAGAGCATTATGTAAAGTAGCTACTAGTCAACTATACGTCCCCTTTTCGGAAAGGCAAGTATTTTCGATTGTCAACCTTTACACCTAGCTGTCTTACGCTACCATTCAAATCATCGATTCAGATTAATCAGTCAACGAAGTTTCCAAGATTGGATGCTTTGAGGTATATCAATGGCACGCCCGCTGACACCAGCGTAGTTTCTGATATACTTGGCTTCATCCAACTCCCATTAAAGCCGTATGTCTCTTTCGAAAAGTTTTAAAGTATCATGATGTGGCCAGCTTTTAAATACTTCTTTCGTGAAACCTCGAATTCGTAATGTTTACAGCTACATAGTTTACACAAAGAAGGAACTGTATCGAGTTATTAGCTTCGTCCCTCGCCTCTCCATGACCTCCTACAATTTTCTCGTCGGTATACAATGACCTTGATGAAATCTTGAAACGTGAAAGCCTATTGCCGTTTATCATATACTTTCGAATCTTTTGAATCTTTCAGCCCATTCATCTTCGGAAAAAAAATCCGTGAAAAGAAAACCAGATAGATTATTGAGAGTCAAGAGAAATTGCATTATGAATATATAAATGACATTTTTCTAGGACGTAGGTATAACTGGGGCACACAATTGGATGACTTGCCAGAAGACATTCAATCAAGTAGATAGTGAATCATCTTTTATCCTTGAGCTGAGTTCACTCTGCTTACTGACCAGCCTCAGAAAACTTCCTTCAATTCTGTATCTAGATCAATTGAATTTTGAAACTTTCATGCTACCCCAAAATCAAAACTCTGGTGCAAAATGACTTACAACGTCCCCCCGCGAGGATACATGTATGCCATTCGAACAAATGAACTAATCGAGAAACATTTACGGGACTTGGATGCGAAGGATTGGACTATTGTACAACGCCATGAATACGAACGGAAAGTACGGCAGCGAGCTTTGCAACTAATCGACCAGGCAGTTGCGAACTATCCAGAAGATGTCCACTTGACTGGATATATGGCAGATCTTAATTGGTATTATGAGTATGGTGATAGTGAGTTGATTCATCGTTGAGCTTGTCGCAGAGACAACTAACTGAAGAAAAGAAAGGGTTCCGTTTCCTTACCTGTCCCCAGCAGAAAATGCGAGGAACTACCTGATCAAAAATCCAGGCGTCAATGTTCACGATTCTATTCGAGATTGTAATATACCCACGTCACGAGGCGGTCGAGCTGGTGGTGGCCAGAACGGCCATGGTGGTGCGAACCAAAGTAGTGACGTTCTTGGACAAGTTGATGTAACACCATCAGATCTATTTACATCTTTACCAACAGCGGTTTGGAGCTCTACCCGCCATCAGACTTCGTCAAGCACCGGAGGTGGATTGGGGTCATGAGACAAACGAAGAATCTTAAGTTGTTGAACATGTAAATGCGCAAATGTTTACTCAAGAGAAGAGAATGTTCTTTAGATTGGTTTGAGTATGAGGCTGTTAGGTACGCATTAGACCATTCGGGCTTTGCAAAATCAGTCGGGTCGATTTGTTCGGCCGTCTTTCTGTTTTTGTGAATGTTTTTTTTTTGGTTGAATGTTGTCTAAGCTGACTAATGCAAGATTTCCACAACCTTTTCTCCACGACGCTCACCCCTCTTTTGTGCCCAGAGATGCACGTTATTGTGTATTGCGCGCACTTTTAACCTCAATGTCGTGCTCTTTTTAGTGTTGTTGATCATTGGGGAAATCCAGTTCCAAGAAGCCGGTATTTCCCCAGATGAGACATTGATTGGTGCATCGACCACATCAGATCAGTGCATTCGTCTTCAACCATCTATCTGGATCCTTATTCCTGACCTCGAAGATAATATGCCTAAACGATTGCCGAGAAGCGTGTCATGAATGCGTGTATGTCGAAATTTCGTCTATAGACTGGGCAATATGAGTACGAACAAGTGATTCGTGTCATATAGATATGGTCTCAAGAAGGTTCCCAGTGTGTGAATTATATTGAAATACTGAGTTCATCGTGATTTTTGAACCGCTCTTAAATACGAAAATTTTCTGATTGTCGGCACCGTAGTGTGGAATTTTTAAATTTATACTCATGCGTTGAAATTGCGAGCAAAGTATACATATCAGCACTGAACATTTTCTTCTGCGAAGTTCGGGATTTGGTATTTTCAGATCAAGAGGTTAATCCCGACAAACACCGGTTGCTGCTTTTCTCGGACTTTATTTTGTTGCGTTAAATCTACGTGAATTTTAAGGCTTGATCGATTGTCTCAAAATGGTTGACACAATTCGAAGTAGAGATGTCCAAAGCGACTGTTCCAAAGACGTCGATACCAACCAAAGCTTTCGAGGATATTCTATCCATGTAGTGCCACAATCCTTTGGGAGCACAATTGGTAGTCCGGTGAGCCTTTCCCCCTATACAATTATGAACTCATTTGGGAATTGTTCAGACCGCATTAGCAACCGGAGAATTTGCGACTACTCTCACAACGCTCTCTAGTGCTCTTGTGGGATTCCGCCGTTTATCTAATATAGATGTTTTCGTTGCGAATTTCAATTTTTGGTAGAAACTCCTTCCACTTTGTCTTCTTTGAATCTCATCCATCTAATACTCTTGAAGTGCAGGCATATGCATGGTGATCTCTGCTCAGTGGGAGCTTATTCGGGGCAATTCATATGGCTATACTGTCCTGAGTGCATTTGGACTTTTCTATGCTGGATTTGGTGCACTAGACATTCCTTTTCTAGTAATTACAGCTGCATATGGGGATGATACTGTACAATATAATGATGCCCTTGGATTCTTGGTTTTATGTAGGATTCCATGACTATTTGTCTGTTTAGGAACTACCAAGCTGACAGAAATAGTATGGTCTATTTTCAATCTACTTTTCTTAATCGGATCACTTCCCATGTATGTACTATATGTTACACCTCTGGCATTCTTTTGATTGAAATCTAATTGATACTCTAGAAATCTCGTCTATATTGTAATCTTCTTTTTTGTACAATTAGCCTTCACCCTCGTTAGCGCCTCGTACTTTTGCGCTGCAGATGGCAACATTGCAACAGCCGACGTACTCAAGAAAACCGCCGGAGCCTTTGCTTTTATAGCGGGAATGTTTGGAAATTATACTGTTGAACATTTGATGTGTCAGGAAGCACTTTTTTTCAATTTTCCAATGGGCGATAGTAGTCGATTCTTCAGAAGGAAGTTGAAAAATAAGAGGCCAGTCCTACAACAACATGAGAAGGAGTCTCAAGCCTTAAGGATGGTATAAAGAGGGCACACTGAGGTTCATGAGAGAGGTTGTGATTACGGTATCGAATGAAGCTTTCAAAAAACACGGATAAATTGCTGAAGCGTTTGGGATTCCAAAGTTCCAAATCTACGGTCTCCTATGTGATTCAGTCCTTCAGAATGTAATTTTACGGCACAGGCGTGGGATCCTCGGGAACACGGTGCATGATCTCAGCGTAACAGCCCTGAAATTGTGGGCTTATTAGTACCGAGGCCGATTTGGTCGATATGGTCAAAACCCCAAAAATAGATTTCTACCTAAAGCAAAAATGTATTCAATAACTAGAAATATATAAATAAGAATCAATATCATTTATTATTATATTACTTTCATAATTTAATACCCCCCTTTCTCTTTTTAGACTTTATAAAAGCTAATACACTATTTCTTTATAAATATTCAACTTTCTTCAACTTTTTCTTATTCATTTTATATAATTTTATTTATACAATTATAATAACTCGATTTCAATCAAATCCGAATCAGGTAGTTTAAAAAGATTAACATTATAATTTAAATATTCATTTAATTTTTCAATTAAAAAAGAGTTTATTGATAATTATAAAATCAAGATTGAATTAATAAAAGAGTATTCAAATAAAAGGGTTAAAGCAATTCTTTTAAAGAAAAGTATACTCAAAGTGTATAGTACTTAAGTGATTGAAGACTTATTTAAACTTATGTTTGAATTTATACCTAATATATTTAACATTAATACTTCAAAAAGTATACCTTCAAATCTATTAACCTTATTAATAAATTATATATTATTATTTAATTAATTGAATTTATTAATATAAAAAAAAGTATATAAATTATCAACACTTTATCTATTAATAATAGAATCCCTTTTTTTAATAAAATCGAATTTTTTTAATTATTTTCTTAAAATGATTTGATTAATACTATAAACATTAATCTAATATTTTAAATGTTATAAAAAATTAGATCGAAAAATAATCTATTTAGATATGGATTTTATAAAGATTTAATTAATGGGAAAGCTAATAAGGAAAGATAGATATAAATAAAACAAGATTTTGAAGTTCTATTTTTTTTATCAATTAAAAGCTATTTATTATAACTCTTTTACTTTTCTTTTTATATAATTATTATTCTATATATATATATAATTTTTGAAATCAAAATCTATTGTTTATTAAATAAATATATAAAAAAAGGTTTATATTCCATACTTTTTTGTTTATACTGATTATAATCTAATTTGAAGAATAGACTTTTATTTTCCTTATTAAATATATATAATAAATATATAAATAAAATACAAATATATAAAGATTGAAATAAAAATTATTAATATTATAAATAAAAGCTAGGTTATAAGTACATAATATTTACTCCTATTTTCAATATATTATATTATCTTTCAATTTCTATCTCAATTGCCTGTCTTTTTTAGTCATTAACAAATCGATATAACTAAAAACGAATTATATATTTCCCAGAGTATATTTATACATTTATTTTAGATATTTCAAATAATACTATAAATTCTTCAAGATCTATATTATAAATAATATATACTCTACTTTTATTCTATTTCTTACAATTTATATATACACCTTGAAACTACCCCTCTAGTTTTATATAACTTATAAAAACATCCTCCTCTTTCATACACTTCTAATAAAGCTATCATTTTATAATACTTTTGAAAAAGAGAGATTAATAAATAATAAATAAAAGCTTTAAAGTTATATATATATTAAGATTAAATAATTAAAGCTTTAATAATATATATATTATATAGAGGATTGTTTAAAGTGTTATTATATCAAAATTGAACCTTATATAGAATTTTTTTTTCAAGAAGCTTTAGATAATCTATATATGTAAAATAGTATTTTAATTAATAAAATATTAATAAATATTAAATATAAGGTATACAAGAGGGGGTATATAAATTGAAAAGAGTAATTAATATATCGATTTTTATTAACTTCTAATAGTTTAAAGAATATAGGCTTTAATAAATCATTTGAATTCTTTAAATCTAATGTATTAAAAATTAACAAAAAAGGAGGAGAATTATTAACTATAATAAAACCAGATATCATTTTATTATAACGATTATATAACTTGATATTATAAGCTTTGAATTAATTAAAAGATTTTTAATTGAAAGATTAATAAATTCAATTGTTTATTTATATTGAATATATTTATTTATTATAAGGTTATATGTACTAAAATAATTATATAAGTTTTATATAATTAATAAAAAGTAATGTTTATTAACGTAACGTATGGGGAACTCGGACATATGGGGAACTCGGACACTTTTAGCCCATCACCAACTTGAAACCGCAATAACTTTTATTATGCATACCCAATCACCTTCTACATCTGCTCAAATTGAAGAGAAGCTTCAAAAGGCTATAATTTCACTTCAATTGAAAGAATTTAAATCAATTAGAAAGGCTGCAGAGCATTTTGAAGTCCCTAAGTCTACCCTAGCTGATAGGCTGGCTGGGAAGAAAACACGTTCTCAAACCCACGAAATGGCTCAAATTCTTTCAAACGCAGAAGAAAATACTCTTGTACGATGGATTTCACAACTTACCATCACTGGATTCCCTGCTACACCTATGTTGGTGAAGGAAATGGCCGACGAAATTCGTCTTCGACGCGTTCGGGTCGCGTCATCTCGAAATCCTACCTCGACAGAAATTCCACCTATAGGCCACGAATGGATCTATAGATTCCAAAAACGACATCCAGAACTTAAAACATGCTATTCACGTCAATTAGAGTCTAATCGGGCTAAAGAAGCAACTCTGGAGAATATTCAGGCTTGGTTTGACGCGTTTCGCACGCGTCTTATTGAGCGAAAGTATGAATTAGATGATATGTATAATATGGATGAAACCGGATTTGGAGTTGGAAGTACTCAAAGTACGCGCATTATAGTCGATTCTACTCAGAAATCGAATTGGAAAGTTACAGCTGGCAAGCAAGAATGGATAACTGCATTTGAATGTGTCAATGCAGCTGGAAATGCTCTATCACCTATGGTCATTTTCAAGGCTCAGAATACGAATTCTGCATGGATTCCAAAGGACACACCTCAAAGCTGGCAGTTCTCTACTAGTACAAATGGATGGACCTCAAATAGCCATGGATTAGAATGGTGAAAAAGGGTTTTCGAACCAGAATCCAAGAAAGTGTCAGGTGACCGACCTCGACTTTTGATCATGGATGGCCATTCAAGCCATATTACAGGTAGCTTTATTGCTTTCTGTATAGATAATGATATTGATTTACTTATATTACCTCCTCATTGCTCTCACTTGCTTCAGCCACTTGATATTGCGGTGTATGGGCCAATGAAACGATATCATGCTTTAGAGGTCGATCGATATTCTCGAGCTGGTGTAAAGCGAATCCAAAGAGCTGAATGGGTAGAACTCTTTCAAAATATTAGAAAAAAAGCATTGAATTCTTCTAATATTAAAGCTGGCTGGAGAGGAGCTGGTTTAGTACCTTTTGCCCCACGAAAAGTACTCGATTCATTACCATTTAACTCCTCCCAGCAACCTTCTACTCCACAAATGAGAACCCCCAATCAAGACCTAGACTTGTCTATACTCAGGAGTTCTCCTCCAGATGGAACAGAACTAAGGCAAGCAAATCAGATCTTTAATACAGCTCTAGCAAGCAGTGGTTCTCCTGCATCGCCAACTCGTCGATATGCCAAGAGAATGACTAGGCTTGTAGAATCTCAAAATGCTGAGATAGCCCTACTTCGGAAACAGCTCTCTGATGCTCAGGAGGTAATTGAGACTCGAAAGAAAAGAACTAAAGGCAAAAGAGTCAAATTACAAGGTCAATTTGTCTTTAGTACTAAGGAAGTATTGAAAATGGTACGTGAGGCGGAGGAAAAACCGAAGGAGAAAAAGCCACGAGGACGGCCACGCAAACGCCCAATTGAAGAATCAGAAGAAGAGATTGAAGAAGAAGAGCTAGAGAATAGTTCAAGTGATTCGGAATTGGAATTGGAGGATTGTGTGGCTCGTAGAACAAGATCGCGTGTAGAATAATTGAAAAAGTGTCCGAGTTCCCCATATGTCCGAGTTCCCCATACGTTACGTTATTAAAATAAGTATTATAATTTAATAATATTGTTATCACTATTATATTATTTGAAAAATTGAAGATATATTATATATAGTTTCTATAATAATATATAATAAGATTATACTCTATATAGTACAAATATTTTTTTCAAGTTTTTTATAATTATATTATAAAAATTTTAGAATTTTTTTTTACTTTAAGTAGAAATCTATTTTTGAGGTTTTGGCTATATCGACCAAATCGGCCTCGGTAATTAGTGGCACACGGCTAACAAATATGTGTACGGCGGAAAATTTCCGGCAGCACAGACAGACTTCTCACATTGTTCTAATTGTTTCAAAACATTGAAGCTCATGATCACATCTGCACATATAACCTACCTTTAACCTAACACCTTCAATCTTTCTCCAACAAATCACCATCACCATCTATACAATGACCACATCAATTGACTCCCGCATTTCCAAAATACACCCATTTTACCATGTATTCCTCCTCTACATCGAACCCATCCTGGCCCTCTCTGGCGCCTACCTAGCCTACTTCCAACCCTACAAATTCATCCACGACACCGCCCCCTCTTCCCTTTCCAAACCCTTTGTTTCCCTCTCCTCAACCCTTACTCCGGATCCCGTTATCCAATTACTCACCACTGATATCGCTGCTCTCTACGTCCTATTCACAATCAATGAAGCGGTGGTCTTGAGACTCACTCGCGACTATTCCGTGTGGAATACTGTGGTGTCTGCTATGTTGCTGTGTGATGTAGGTCATTTTTGGGGAATCTACGAGGCGGATCCAGTTGTACTTTTGAACGTTGGGGGATGGTCGGCGGAGGAGTTAATTAATATCGGGATTCTCGGGTTTGGGTTGGTGTTGAGAATTGCATTTTTATTGGGGCTCGGGAATAGGAAGTAGGGGGGAAAGGGGATGGAGTGCACAGTTCTAAAGTTTGGGGGTTTCTATTCCTCAGGATGCCCTTTAACCTGAACATACATTGATTTTTATATCGAGGGTATTCTGCTTGACAGATTAGAACCCTACGATCCCCTGCTTGAATCCTATCACTTCAGGGAGGTTGATGCAGAGGCGAAATTATGCGAGGCTTTTGATATCACTATTTCTCACTACTGCAGCAATAAGCGAGCCATGAATAGGCCATTAGCTACGAATAGACAATAATCCCTCGTTTCTCATCCATATTAAACAGTCTCAACATGTGAAGTGGTCCTCTCCTATTCCAATCCAGCTGTAATTCCCGCTCTCAATGCCTCTTACTCCTGCTCCAATTCCGCCCATACAACTGCATGCGCTCTCCTAGCCGGCAAACCGCGCTGAAAGAGTCTATCGACGGCCTCCAGAGGAACGTTCTTCGTTTCTGGAATCAAGAAGAAAACGAACGCCGCACCCCAAATCATCAAAGATGTGAAAAATGGGTAAACTCCATATCCCATTGAAGAAAACATTTGGGGTGTGAACCTCGAGATGAGAAAATTCCACAGCCAGTTATGAGCAGCGGCATGTGCGTGAGCTAGTGTTCGGACACTTTAGTCAAAGATCTCGGCGTTGATTACCCACAGCGTTGGGTTCCAGGTTGAAGTATAAAATGTCTATAAAGTTATTAGTAAATCCTTGGGTATTCATTTGGCTGGAACACTTACAGTCCACAAGTAGAAAAGGAAAACGGTAGATACACTAGAAGGTGGTAGGGAACTTGTTGGGTGATCTGCAGGTTTTGCGATTGCAATGTAACCAGCAACGTAGTACATGCACAGAGCTCCACCAATGGATCCGATCATCAACGACTTCCTGCGCCCCAATTGATCAATCAGGAATAGCAAGTAAATGATAGTTCCGACAGTTTTGACAACACCGAATAGGCTAGTCGAGAATAATGAAGTATTAGTACCGATAATACCAATACTCTTGAAAATAGTCGGAGAATAATAGTTGACGGTATTGATACCAGAAGCGTTTTGCCAAAAGAATAATGCTCCTCCAAGGAAAAACCTCCATTGAATCTTGCGGCTCCTCGCGAGGAGTTTGAATGGTTGCCAGAATCCAAGACCACCTCCTGCCATCTGTTGCTCAATATTTTGGTCGATTGCGTAGATCTCTTCCTTGATGTAAATGTCATCTTCAGTTAGATTTTGAATCTAGCATAGATTCTTGATAGCTTTGTCCCATTTTCCTTTGCTCATTAACCACCGTATGGAATAAAGGTTAGCTCTGCCTTTGAAAAGCAACGGAATTGAGAAGAAAGAGTGAGTGATTTGGAAGTCGATGTACTCACGCAAGGAGTTTCATGAAGCGAAATTGATCCGAGTAACAATAGTCCGGAGGGAATGAGTTGGATTGCAAATGGAATTATGCATTGCTCGTGGTTAGATAAAAGAGTTTCAGAAATTCCGTATTGCAGAGACAATTAGCAACCCTCCCCTCACTCAACGATTGTTATTCTCACATTAATCCAGAATCCAGCCAGTCCACCAATCTGCCATCCTAATTCAAACATCTGGCAGTAGATCAACAAGAGTTTTAATATGCAATTGGGTGGCAAAACCTACGCAAACCAGTCGACCACGAATTGCAGGTGGAGATATCTCGGAGATGTAAATAGGAGCCAAACTCGAACAACCTCCTACGTCTAAGCCAGCAAGAACTCGTCCGCCGTATGTGAGACCCAGGCCACGATCTCCATTTGCACCAAGCATCATGGCAGCACCAACTGTAAACACAGCACTAAATACAGCCATACCTCTGACTCTTCCGAGGAAATACGCCGCAATGTACGCAAAGAGGGAACCGAAGAATGCTCCAGCTTGATAACATGATACGATATTGGCGCTCACAAGATTTAAGTTCGTCTTGGACAATGCGGCAAAATTGAATTCCTCTTTGAAAGACGGGAGCGCGATCGCTGTTCCAATAAATGCGCTATCATAACCTATCATGACAGCCACAAAACCAGCGACGATAGAACATGCATAAACACGCCAATTTTAGACTTGAGAAGGGGTGGGACGATCCCCGACTTTGGATAGCAACCCCATGATTGCAGATTGGAGCTTCAATGCTCAGGGATGTTGAGATGCAAATCGGGGCACGACAAGAAAGAGGAAACATGTTGAATTAATTTTGCGCATGGCTAGACAATAATATCCAGAGCTTCTTCTCCACTTTCACACATACGTAACCTTCACCATCCCCAGAGCTTCGATGTGAATTTGCATGACTGAGGCGTGAGAATGATAGATCAGTGATCTGTACAGAAGCATAGCTCCCGGTAAAAGATTGACCCTCATACCCTGGGATTTATTTCCATCTGACCTGTGTGCAACAAGGGAATTCGAACATGTTTACAAGTGACGAGTGCTAGCAATATATCTTCAAGCTCCACATCATGAACCAATTTGAGAATTATTGAAACTTTCGATGTATCCGGTAGAGAGCCCCAAAATCATGTTCTTAGGTTCTAGTATCAATTGGGAAAACAAAGATCGTAGCTTCTCAAGTTCCATCTAGTCTAGCTGATCAAAACGGCGGTCGCTTACCACCCGGATAACCCCATCTTCTCCAGACTCCAGTCCCCGCAAATCCACAAAAATCTACCCCGCAATAACCTTATTACTGACAAGCGGATAAACACTTTACACACTCTCTCCCTACAAGCTTTTCTTTTATTCTTTTATATCTTTCATTAGGGCAGCGCGGAAAAACATTAATCAAAAGTTTAACTCGTAGTATGATATTCAGCTGTTAGCTCTTCTGACTCCATTTTCCAGCGGGCCCGGAATGCTTATCAAACTATTGGAAAGCTTGATTTCATTTTGGACATTAGAACATCTTGCTATGGAGCATTTTGGCCAAGAAAGTGGGTAAAGTTAATATCACTCCCCTGCACTCATTGCGCACTCTCACATCTACCATAGATCAAAGCTATTGTGTCGATTGAATTTTGTTTTCCATCTTCGCTCGCACGATCACGATCACGAAACGGAGGGATGTGAACAGATGATTCCCAACCATCAGTAATTGATCTGTACGGAAGTGAAATCCCGAGATGCGAACTATTGCTCAGATAGTGAACTGTCAAATCTAGGCAATTATCAAATCTATGGTAGGTTTGTATTGATTGGAAATGTCATGTTGGGATCATCCCAACATGTCCACTTTTGAGAAAATCCCGTGCTTCAAGCCCACACCGATAGGAATTTTGTAAAAGGGGATACTTTTTAAGATTGCTCTTTCTACCTAGATCAGGGTTCACAACGAATACATGATTTTAACTTTACTCTTTATCCAACATAGGACTGAAAACTTGAATGTCAAGAAACTCGATAGAATCAAGCAGAGTTGACTGATACCAAGAGAAAAGTAGATACGTCTAAAAGACTTGGCATTGTGTTCCACATCATCATCGATATTGTCTTCTTAGTCAATCGGACATGTAGCTCGCTTGATTTTGAGTCTGCTTCGTTATTAATCCTCATCAACTTTGAAATGTTGAACCTGCTTTACCAGAAATTCGATTTATCTTTACGAGAAAGGGTTCCCCCGATCAGAGGGATTGATTCAAAGCTAAAAATGTGATGAAATGACATACTGTTTTAGTTTTGAAAAAGAGACTTCAACGTAGCATCAAATGATATCAGAATTTTCTTCATTTCCTTAAATTGTGACTTGATGACCCCACCCTTCAACCCTCTACGCTGTTTTCTTCTGTTGGTTGATGCCTATTCTGCGAGAAATAGCCGAATAATGTATGCCGCACTTCATGCTTCACTTTATTGTACACAAAGGTGCGAAAACTAAAACACTTCATGCTATTGATTCCTGAGCCACGAGTGAATTTTTGATTCCATGCCTCCCATACCGGCAACGTGAGACTATGGGAAGAAAAGCTTGGTAAGCCACATCCTAGATACCCGGTCAGCATTGCACGCGCACTCTTACAGACAAGCTAGACCTTTGCAGAGTTATCAGATATCTAACACAAGAATCTCACCCATAACATGCACACAGCCACTATCGACCTCAATTTCAATCTCAAGGGTATATCTCTAATCATTTCTGTTCGTTGGCTGCGCTTGCAGAGCTATCTTTCCTGGTCCCTAATTACACAACACTCCCCCCCAACTCCTTTTTATTCATATCCACTGATCCAACCTGTATCAATATTACTATCCGTAAAATACCACCATTGCCCACTGGCTAGCTTCGATTAACTTTATCATCCGTCACCCATCATCATAATAAGTCTTCATTCCTTCCCTGCATTAATTATTATCTATCTTCTCCACTTCGAGTTTGGCTTCCTCCCACGTTTCCTTATTTTTTTTCGCCCATTCAATTTGAGCCCTCGCGTATGCAAGCTGTAAAATGATTAGTATTCCGTCACAACTTTGCCTGACGGTTTCAAAAGAAGGAATGTAACATGACTTCGACACATACCATATATCTCTTCAAATCATCTTCTTTCTCCTTTTGGAACCTCTGCAAATCCTTAAGAACACCTGCACTTGCATCTTTGACATCTTGTGCGGAAGCGAGTTGAGCTTGTTCCAAATGTGAAATTGCCTCTCTAGTCTTGCTAATTTGATCCCTTCGTGTTCGCTCCGGGTCAGCATCAACAACACCGTGGACTGCATGACTTATACGTCCAAATATCTTGTTGGTAATGAAATTTCCACTTGAACTCTTACGATGAGTAGGAGGAATCTCTTCCTGTTGAGGAATTCCTTGAGAAGCAGATGGAGTATCGCCGTGAGTAGGAGGAAAATCGGAATCAATTGATGCCGTATCATCATGCGGCGATTCACGTCTCACTTGTGGTGGTTCTCTTGCAGATGAATTTGACCGCCGTGGTACATTGCCAGTTCCACTATTGGTTAGATATTGGTCGATTCTCTTTGCTTCAGCTTCGCTCCTTTCCAACTGCTCTAGAAGAGCTCTCTTTTTAGCCAGGTCTTCGTTGGTCATCTCTTGCTGAACCCTCTTCAAAACACGATATCTCAGAACACTTCGTACTACACCAGCAAATTGTGCACTCTCGCGCATTGGTTCGGCAAAAGTTGCACCTAAGGAGGCAGAGAGTTCCTCAGTCGCAATGTACGAGGAATCAACAGCTTGACCAACCCTTTCAATAGCTGCTGCAAGAGATGCCGACGGCTCAGAGAGCGAAAAGCCATTGTATCTAGCGCCAAGTTCCGCCAAATCGGTCGACAAGGAAGACAAATGGGTCAATGTCCTCCGATTCACTCGTTCAATAGGTCCGGTCAACAATGCTTCCAAGTCCTTCGTAGAAGATTCAAAGCTTATGAAGTATGGATCCAAATCCTGTTCACTCAAATTCGCACTTTCCGGAGGGATTCTGCCAAAGACTTGCGGCCCGGCTGTAGAATGCGCTGCGGTGGAAGGACTGGCGGCATACTCAGAAGGTTGTGCTATCATACCTTGAGCATTGGTATTAGATGTGGAAGCTGCCTTGAGTTTCGCAGAGGATGCAGGCACGGGTAGGAATGCGTGAGCAGGTGTGGGGTTGGCGGGGTCGAGTGGTGGGGCTTTCATATTGGATTTTGGAATTGATGCGATAGGATGGGAATGTAATACTTCGTTCTAATGAGAGTCAAAATGAGAATGCAATGGAATATGAACGATCGTTGACTTACCCAACTTGCGTTTGGATCCAGAAATCTCCACCAAACCCCATCATTCCGTACCTCGTCCATTCTCCTACATCTGTTCAGGAAGACAGCCAACATGCGCTTTCGAAGATCTATCATCTGTTGATCCACCTTTGCTTTGGTTGGATTCGCCGCATAATCTGCGATGGTATGCTTCTCTGGAATAGGTGGAATGATCAAAGTAGGATGTAACCTGGAGAGGGCATCTCTTAAAGAGGCAAACTCGGAATAGCGACGACGGACTTCAAGATCCTACTATCTTGTTAGCTTGTCTAGTTTACCTAGCTAGTCATCATACCCCAGTTTTTATCGTATACACAATGTATTTCCCACCACTCTCAGAACTCTTCCCGGCATCAACAATCAGAATAGGGAGTTCCGGATTCTCGTAAAGAATTTGTTCAATGCGACTATCATACCCCCCCTTCTTCTGCCTTCTTGTAGCCTGAGACGCTTCGCCATAATCCTCGTCACTTCCCGCCTCGCTCGGATCATAACTTAGATTGCGCTGTTCTGGTACATTATCTTGGTTTTCGCTGATGGTGGAAGGAGTGCGTGGTCCACCAAAATCATGTTCTACGATATCCCAGCCCTCGGAGTCAGCATCAGACTCAGCACCTGGCGCGTGTCCCAGGAAAACGGAAAACATTTTGATACGAAGTGATCAAAGTTGTTAGAATGAAAGACAAGAACTTACGAGATCCAGGGGAATTCGGGACAGCGTTTGAAGAAGTTATTGAATCTCGGCGCTCAAAGCTGGTGCCGTATGGATTATTGTCTTCATCATTCCACATCCTGTATGATTGATATGTTTGCTTGTACGGTAAGCGTTCTTTTTTTCTGTGGATATTTGATTAATGATTAGACAATGGTTTGTGTGTTGTGATTTGAGGTTGTTCGAGATCATGGCAGTTGGAACAAGCACTCAAGGAAAGCTTTCCTACATTCATTCTTAAGTTCTTACACAGTTGATCACCAGCCATCGTCATTGGTGTGCACAGACCACAACCATCATCAAGGCTTGCCCAGCTGGAGGTGATTGATAGAAGCCCCTCACAAAGCGAACTGTGGCACTGCAAGTATTCAATCATCTACTTCAGATTTCAATTGATGATTTGGTATAAAGGGTTTCTCAATTGAAGGAAAATCCTGACATATGTTATCAAAACGTGCTAGAAGTTCTGTCCTGCTTGACAATTGAGTTATCTTTACCTTCACATCCTCTCTTCCATTTGATCGAGAGATAGGTTCCAGGAGTGGAATGAGATGGGAAATGAAAAATGAAATAAAACTGATATCTGAATATTGACTGTGGTGATTCTGTGAAGTACAAGACATTACACCATAGTCGCCAGATAGGAAGCTTCTAAATTTACATGCCATCAATCACTCATTCGAATGTCATCATGTGTCAGTCCAGACTTTCCACACAGCTTCATCATATATTGAGTCGATACCAAGCAGTCAGGACTTTAGCCTGCCCAAACCCCCCCTCTCTTTCTTCAGTATAAATCATGACATGGGACAATAATAGTAATATCACTTCTTCATGGCAAAGGGTATTGATTCTTACACTCTCAATCATTCAGGCAACTCATCCATAAGTACTATGTCAATCCTAATCGGATTGAGCAAGGTCCAAAGCTCCACCTTCTGCAACCCACGTGGAAGCTAAGCAAAGCCGAATGAGTTCCTTTCCCCTTCTTGAATCAGTCGACCAGCCAGGGAAAGTAGATATCTCAAGAGAATATACATCTAATCAAAGCCCCCAACCCTCGAGATAAAACTCCCATATACCAAGCATTAATCTCAATTGTACTTCACAGAATCACCACAGTCAATATTCAGATATCAGTTTTATTTCATTTTTCATTTCCCATCTCATTCCACTCCTGGAACCTACCTCCCTATCATCGGGTCAGGTTGCCAAGTCCCTTTCTATCCTGATCCCTAATCCCATACTGGTCATCATTCCTAACCAATCCCCTCTTAGACTCTCTAATTAATTCCTCCCTCTTTTTCTGGATATCAATGTCAATCATTCAACACCCTCTCTTGAGATCCTCGCCTTTCTCAAATTTCCATCCGCAAATATTTTCCTTGACATCTCCACCTCGCGAAACAAAAAAAAGATACACAGAACGCAAAAGCCATCAAAGACCAGAACAAGAAAGAAAGCACAACGAAGCGAAGGAAGGTAGTAAGGAAAAGATGAAATGGAATAAATAAGAAATTGAGAGCTCGGTATTACAACACAATATTTCCTGTCCATGCCTATCAAATGCACGCAAGTTCAGTTTCAAACAAATCAACTGAGCCACTTTTTCCTCCTCCATACTATAAGTTCAAAACAGTCATTGAAAGAAGTCCCTGTCCTTGATTAATGTCCTGCCACTTCCTCTTCGGCCCAACCATTGAGTCCATGTCCTTGTCCATCAATGCCAAGTCCATATCCGCTGTTGAAACCTCCATTGCCTAGACCACCGGAGAAAGAGCTTTGATATTGATGCCCTCTGCCTCTTGGGTTTCCTTGCTGCTCTCCGTTTCCAGTACCATCTGGTTGTGCGAAAACTGGAAGAGAAACAGCCCTACTGTGGCTTCCTCTGGCTGGAGCCAACAATCCATTCATAGTGGGTGCTCCAGACGATTGGAAACCATTCGTATTGCTAATGCTTGCGCTTGAACCGTGTCCATTCGATTGTGGTTGCTGGATATTCATGTCATCCATGTTACCACCACCGTACAAAGCAGCTTGTTGCGCTGCAAGGACTTGTTGCTGCTGTTGTTGAAGAGCTGCAACGGAGTACGGATCAAGGTTTTGTTGCTGCTGCTGTTGAGCTTGTTGAGAAACTTGGTTGAGGTACATGGTCAAAGGATTGTTACTTCCAGCGTTTAGAATAGTTGATGGAGTAGATCCTTGTTGTTGTTGTTGTTGTTGCTGTTGCTGTTGGAAATTTCCGTTTGATCCATTTATTGAACCGGGGGCTACAGAACCCGTAGGGGAAGAACCATTCTGACTGGGTTGAAGACCACCCGAATGAGGAGGTGAGTTAACACCATCGCCGCGTGGAGATTGTGATTGTTGGACTTGTCGTGGGGGATTTCCACATCGATCTTTTCCAAAGTTGACTTTGAATCGACGGTACTCTTCCTTGCCTCGAATGGCCTCAATCGCCTTGATAGCATTTGCGATATTTGTGAAGTTAACGAAGGCGCAACTCTTCTCTCGAAGAGTATTGACCAACTCAATCTCACCATATTCAGAGAAATCTTGTCTCAATCTCTCCTCGGTCCATGATTCATCCAAGTTACCAATGTAGACGTTTCTTGATGCACCACCACTAACAGCAAGTGCAATTGCAGCTGGAAGAGCACCAGAGTGTTTTCCCCACCCAATTTTCAATCTTCTGTTGTGGATCATCAATCCTTGCAAGTTACTCAAAGCATAGAAAGAAGCGGCAGAAGTAGGATCAATGAACGTGACAAAGCAAATGTGCTTGTCGGGTATGTATCGAATGTGATGTAAAAGACCACCTCTAACAACATTGCAAATTTCTTCGATTGTTGTTTCTGGATGAATGTTACCCAGGTAAACAGTTCGGTTTCCAAGGTTGTTGATTCCACCTGCAGTTGTGGCAACAGCTGCGGCAGCTACAGATTGTTGAGCCAAAGCATTAGAAATCAAGTCACGATCGGCTCCATTGAGAACATGAGCATATCCTGGTGCAATACCAAGATATTGTGCAGCATTCTGTTGTTGGGTCTTCGAAACGTAAGCGCAACGATCCTTGCCGTAGTAGACCCGACGTGGTGATTGCCATTTTGCCTCTTGAGGCAACTGAGAGACCGCCTTGATAGCGTTTCCAATCGACAAGAAATGAACAAAACCAATTGCCTTTTCTCGTACAATTTTCACTGTATCGATTGGGCCAAATTTCCCAAGATCTTCACGCAGCTCATCTTCGGTGACCTCCTCGCCAAGATTTCCCAAATAAACATTTCTCGAAGCACCCGATTGTTGAACGGCAAGAGCGACAGAAGTGGGCACTTGTGAAGGCTTTCCCCAACCGACCTTGATATCCTGGCCTCTGATGGAGAGCTTCTTCAAGATCGCATCGGAGTGGAAATGTGTGGCGGAACTTCCATCCAAGAATGAAATGAAAGCACAGTTCTTGTCTGGCAAAAGTCGAACAGACTCAATCTGTCCACTTCGGACGTGTCCGAGGATTTCTTCCGCGGAAGTCTCAGGGGGAATGTTTCCTAAGTAAACAGTTCGGCTGGTTCCTGAAACCAAACCAGGTGACATCTGTACTGGAGAGGAAGGAGCCATGCTCATGTTCTGCATCCCGTTGTTCATTTGTGCAAATCCACCAGTTGGGGATTGTGGGTTATAAAACTGAGGTGCGCCATAAGTCGAAGGGGAGACCAAGCTCTGATAGAGTTGAGGAGACATAGGCCCAGTTGGGCTTTGGGGTTGCTGTTGATTTTGCTGTTGCTGTTGGAATGTTGCATAGTTTTGGAATTGAGGACTTTGGAAGGCGGAAGGAGTCCCTGGTTGGAATGGACTGCCAAGGAGAAGTTGTGAAGGTAACAAAGGTGTGAATTGCATATCGAATGCGGTTCCCGGTGTTGTCATGTCATTTTGACCTTGTTGGCCCATGCTTTGTGTATTTATTGAGGGAATGTTCACTCTGCGTGGATGTCTATCACCATAACCACCCATCGAAAACTGATTTGAACTGTATGCGCCATGAGAGAAGCCCGTATCGCTGCTGGAGGGCTTCGATGCATGCCCAAAGGGTCTATTTACAGAGGTCGCTCCGGACCCGCCATTTTGATTCTGTGACTCCTGCATCCCGAGAAGATGAGGTGGCAGGACAAAGCTGTCCCGCACAAGAGATGATATTACCGCCGTTTTGAAAGAATAAATTGTGCCTGCAAAGGCACGTTGAAGAACTTTTGGCCTTGAAGATCGAATGAATCAATTGACCATAAGATATCCAACAGAAAATTAATCTGCCAAAAAATCGTAAGAAGAGTGAATCTGCCGAGAAGTTTGAATTCGAAATATTTGTCTGAAGTGAAGTTTGGATATGTATTAACAAAGCTAGGTATGTAGATGTTCGAGGTTGGCTGGTTGGCTGGAATTGAGAATGTTTGCCGCTATAAACAAATTCTTGTATAGATAGAAATATGAATATTAAAATAGGTTCAGTTTGTATACAAGTATTCGAATCGAAAGGAGGAAGTTGTCGATGTGAATCGTCGCAAAATATCTATATGATAGATGTCCGAAGTGTGTTGGATCGAAGGAATGGACGTCTGAAGTTAAGTGAATGCTCGAAGGACGTTACTTTGACCGCGAAGGATTCAATCGAAGTGATGGCCGTGTCGATGCGAAGGCAAATCGGGCGGTTCTAAAGAAAAGCTTCAGAATATCTGCTCGATGCAAGAATTGAGTGGGCTGTATAGAGAATATTGGAACAATAGTAACAACAAAGAGGTTTTGTCTTTTTTTAAAAAAAGGAGGTAGACTTTTCGTCAAGCTTATTCGAATAGGTTGGACGAATCGATAAGGACTGTCTAGATTTCTTTTCTTCTCCGAATTTCTTCTATATTTTTCAGTACACACTTCTTCTGCTCCTCTTCTTGTCTTCTTCAATTCAATCCTCTTGTCGATATTCGAGAATCAAGAGATCAAGAATTAGAGTTGTGAAAGGGTAAAAAAAAGGGGAATGCAAGATAGTCAATCCGCTTTTTTTAATCTCTCTTGAAATGGGGACCTGATGGTGGAAAGATACCAAAAAAGAGTGTATTCAAAATGAATTAACCAAAGAAGGAATAGTTAATTGGAATCAAAAATCAACGAAAAAGGAGTAAAATAGATTTGAGCAATATCTTGAGAGAATTGTGAATTCTTCAAAGCATAATATAAGAAGTAGAGTAATGAAGGAAGAGAGAGTGTGAGGAAGTGAGTTGTGAGAGAGAGTGAGGACTGATATGAAAAAGATAGAAAGCGGGCAAGCAAAGTCAGGATGGAATAGGATGATGAAAAATAATACCTCGATAATTTATCTGATCGAGTGTGATATGGATTTGAACCAATCAAATACCAGAATTTATGAATAAGAGAGAGAAAAAGGGAGGAATTCCTCATTTTAATTAAACCGAAAGCAGTCTAGAGTGATGGCTTAATGTGGGAGTAGTATGACTTAACATGGGGTCCTTCCTTTTCCAGAATGATTCCCGCCAGTACCTCACTATTATCTAATTAAGCTACCTGGTACCTTCGTTAGTTCATATTATCCTCCCCTTTTACTGGAAATATGGAAATGAATTTACGGTATGGGACGGTATGGGACGGTATGGGATGGTATGGATGGTATGGATGGTATAGGATACGGGATGGTATGGGATATGGGATATGTATGGGATAAGATGGCATGTACTATTGGATGGTATCTGGTATGGGATGAGATGGGATATGATATGATATTGGATGTGGGATGTGGTATGAGAGAGTATCCGGTATGGTATGGACATTATAGTAAATAAGAGTATTGACCATTATGGTATCAAGTTAGATGCTCGCTAGGTAGGTGCCTTTTACCCCTGGAAGCCTCCAAGACCGTTTCTAATGCTGTACTACCAATATGTTTATGCAATCATCTTGAAATAATCATCATTTAGAAACATTTCTCAATAATTCACTAACTAGATGAAATCACATTGAATCACTTACACATACACATACACATACACATACTCATACACATACTCATTCGAGATATGATAGAAGTTAGAACAGAAGGAAGAAAAAGGAATACCCTCGTCTGTCACTCGCGAATGGATAGAAAACTTATCACCCAAATAACAAGGCGAGGCGATGCATTCATTTCCAAGATCATCTCGGAGACTCGGACCCTTCATCTGGGGGTCAACTATCTATGTAAGCACTTCACGCTACCAAAACTCAAAATACTACGGTACACACATTTACGATATGTGTGCAGAAAGAGCGTCAAGATATCAAATCATTCTTCACTTCAAACATCACAGCCCACCGATAACTAACATACATACAGGATCCTCCATAGCCGCGGCGCATATCTTGGGACCTACATGTTGGAGCAAACACAGGTACGAACTTCGAAGCCATAACCATAACCACAATCAGGTACGAGACAACAAACCAAAGGGCTCTGCCTCTTTCATCGTCTCAGCATTCCAACACTGATCCAATCGCCGCGCCAACAATATAATTCTAGACTCTATTACTATGGAGAAGACTCAAAAGAGCAGATCCATTACGATTGTGTGTTGATTTTTGAAGCACAGTATGGAGCAAAACAGCATACGATATGCACTTATGGATCTCGCGCCGAATTCGTGGTTAATCTTCATTCATCAATCCCAGGGTCCAAATCCATCGACTCCGTACGATCTCCAACACCGCTCATGGGTTGTCCTCGTTTCTGCACGCGATAGGCATAAAATCCTCCATAACTTTTGGACAACCCACCGACTTTTCCAGCCCTTCTGCTTTGAGAGTATGCTCCAGAGATCATGCGAGCACAAAAGAATTATATTCTCCGAAGTGATCGATGTCCCCATTCACCCAATTATCCAATTCTTTGATTCCGCTTCTTAGAGTATCTCGTCCCATGTTTATCCAATCAGCTATGTAAATTCAATGACACCGCTTTGCTTCACTTCTTATAAATTCATTAATCATCCCAACAAAAGTGCCTCGAGTGCCTCAACCCTCAAAGAACAGATATCATTCATTCAACTCTCGGCCCCACCTGACTCTTCTAGTATATACTGCAGGTGTTTCTTCCCATAATACGATACGAACAAACGATGCACTTAAGTGCCGGAACATTCAGATGCGAAGACTTAATCTCTAGGATACTGCTGAGATAATGCGGATGGATAGATGTCCAGGATGGCTAAGTACTCTATTGGTAGGAGCAAACAGAAGCCCAAATCAATCATCCCAATAAATTCTATAATAAATCAACGAATAATAATAACGTGAAATAAATCCTTGAAGGAATTTCAATCAGAGAAATTATTTAAATATCTAATTCTCTAAATGGGAATGGAACATTGGGATTATTGAGAGGCTTTATTACTAGTGGACAGTTCCGGCCTGTTTTTTCTCCCACGTAGAAGTGCTTACAGGCTACCTCTACGTAAGCGAAATAAGAGGCGGAAGTTGAGTACCATTCAGAAGGACTTTGATAATTCGAATCTCTCTTCAATATTGTATTAGAAACATACAGTTCTTATTGTTTATATAAAGAAGGCTCAACTTTGCCATTGATCTTTTTAGAATCTAGTATTTGACTTGAAATGAATTTATAATTCAATTAAGAAGTTCTTTGATAGAGAACTCAATTCTCGCCTTCTATTTCGCTTACACAGAGGCTACCTAAAAATCTATATAGTATCGACAACGGACCCCAAGTCTCAAAGATGCAGCCCTGAATATTCCTAGGTAGCTATGCACAACTGTATTCCGTATATATGTAGAGCAGCACATTACGATATGTCACACTGGTTTGTCATTTATTTCTGAGATACTTGAGTACAATTTACTGGTAATTAAGTCAGCGATGGTTGTAATAGGTCCGGTTTTCAACGTTTCTCAAAACATCCCTTACATCTCAACGCGACCGTTTCGACAAATTACAACCTAAATAAGAGCTAACCACATTTAATCACCATTAATAGTACACACTACCTTCAGCTACCTCCCATCTCCCCCATAGCACCTCCCCTCAATCCTTCACCTCCATCCTTCGACCCATCCTTCCAGAACATTACACCACCTCCAACCCCCATCCCCATTACACCAACCCTCGATCCCCCAAGGATTTCCCCTATCTATTCCAGTACCTCGAGAGCACTAAGGAACATCATCCGAGCCCCTAGGTCCAAGCTCTCGTGGCGTAGCCGTGAAACAACTTCCCGTGACTCGTGAGAGTTGTATAGTGTACCGATAGTGTAGTGTAGCTTAATGATTGTCCACTCGCCACCAACTAATATAACTGAGTACGAGCGAGTAATTAATACGGAAGATACTAGTAGATATTGAGATATAAATTGGAAACGTGGCTATTAATAGGTGTTGATCTATAATTTCCAAACTATAATTAGGATATGAATACAAAGGAATCGTAAAATTGGATATATAGAATTTTCCCCCGGCGGTCTGTTGGTAAAGTCCCAGAGTTGAGATGTATAAGATTGATGATTTTCATCTATATACCCAGATCAAAAGACAGAACATCAAGTGACCTTTCTTATCTTTATCCTACATACCCAACTGACTCTTGAAGGTTTCAATATCACATTTGTTCCACAGATCATGTGAAACTCTCACTTCTCGTGTCTTCTCCCCCTCCCTCTCACCTCCTTTCGTTTCGCTTAATCACATTCTCCCAATTCTCATGCATTGGCATCTCTATCGGTATTTCTTTATTAAACACTATGCTATGTAAGAATTGGCCCGCTAGTATGTAAATATGGTTGTCTCCAATATCGAAAGTCTAGCGAGCTCTCATGGTGCTTTTGAGAAGTCAAACATCACAGTTTTATTAACGTTCCAACCATACCTCTACTCAAACATTCGAATTCACAATGTATACATGGAATAAAATATGGATCAAAATACAGATGATCTATCATTCATTCAGTTAACGTTTTATTTAGACGCAAATCTGGTACTTCTGCTATCAAGATTTTCCATTCTCCACAAATTTCCCTTCAAGTTTATCCTGAGTCAACCGCAATCCATTGTTTTAAGGCTTGCAGCGGCCCATAAATCTTGGGTACAAACAACATGTACGGACTGAATGTTGTTTACAGATCCAAGCGATGAATCTCTCAAGACCTAATCCGTAACCACCATGAGGGGATGTACCATACCTGTTAACTGTTAGTTAATTCGTGCATACATAAATTAGGGAAAGACAATCAGATATGAAATGTAGTTGCAGAGGTAGAAAGGAGGGGGTAACGTACTTTCTCTGTTCAGTATACCAGTAGTACTCCTTAGGACTAATGCCCTCACGCTCATATGCAGCCATCAATTCTTCATAACCTTCCATTCTCATACTACCACCAACAATCTCACCAACACCTGGCATCAAAACATCCACACTCTCTGTAACCCTTGGATCTTGAGGATCTTTCTTCATGTAAAAAGCCTTAATTTCGACTGGGAAATGTGTGAGAAGGATGGGCAAGTTAATGATATCTGTCATCTTTCTCTCAGCGGCCTCAGCAATATCATCACCGAAGACATGTGGGTTGCCCTCTTCGTTGAGAATAGGGGGGTCTTGGGCGTTGAGCCAGTCAATGGCATCCGAGTAGCGCATACGCTTGAATGGACGGGCTGGGGCTTGGAATTCTGGGTTAAGTTCCTTGATATAACCGGCGATCTCTGGGTCGGCCATAATGGTACTAATGACGGTGCTGATCATCTCCTCCAAATGATCCAGAAGATCATCAAAATCAATGAAATCTAATTCAGCTTCAACGTGGGTATATTCGGACAAATGACGACGAGTCAGTGATTTCTCTGCGCGGAAGGACTTTTCAATGCAGTAAACGTTGCCGAGACTTGGAATACCAGTTTCGAGGTAAAGTTGAGATGATTGGGTAAGATATGTCTTCTCCCCGTAGTAATCCAATTCAAACAAAGTAGAACCACCCTCAACTTGTGTTTGAACGAAAGCAGGTGGACTAATCTTGGTGAAGTACATCTCCTTGTATGTCTTTGCGAAAGCCCATTCGACTGCAGAACGGACCTTCATAACTGAAGAAGCGGTATCTCCACGGAGGACAAGGTGACGGTTGTCCAACATAGAGGACTCCCATTGATCTTGTTGATGAGAGATCTTGTTGGTGATAGCATCGGCGTCGGATGGGGATGTGCCAATGACTTTGTAGTAATCGACGATTAATTCGCGGTCATCTGGAGCCGATTGACCAGCCAGAACCTTTCGCATCTCTCCGTAGAGAGTCAGAGAAGTACCTTGTGCGAAAGTAAGAGCATCGTATGTCTTGGTAAGATCACCTTGCAAGATACATTGTAAGTGCCCATATCCATCAACCAATGTAATGAAAGTGGCTTGCTTTTGTTCTCTCAACCTATGAATGCGACCTGATACCTTGACACGAGTACCCTTCTTTTCGCCCTCACCCAACTCAATATCTTTGCGCATAATCTTGATCTTGACTGCTGGTGGTAATGAGGAATCTTCGGTAAGAACAATCTTTTTCGAATCTTCGAGGGTCTTGAGTCTTGCATCATCTTTCTCCTTCTCTGCAGCAGCCATCTGTTGTTGCTTCACAAGCTTCTTCTTGTGTGCATCCAAGGCATTTTGTGCCTTCTTAACAGCAGCCTTAGCAGGATCTTTCCACACCAATCGCTCTGCTGGATCACCATCTGCGCTCACGGGGCCAGTTGTCGAGGCTCTTGATTGATATTTTCCTCCCTCGCTACCACCATGTTGAATGTAGGCGTATGCTAAAGACTTGTATGGTTTGCTTTCGGCACCCGTGGCTGATTGATCATCTTGACCAACATCGGTATCGATATAGATTGTGTCTGTCTTCAGACTTCGATCTGCGAGTTCTTGAAGTGCAGCCATGGTTATCGCGTATGGGTGTTCAGATTTGTTTTGAAAGTTTGGAGGGAGGGGAACTAATTATTTGGTGGGGGAAGTTATGCTTCTAACAATTGGTGAGTCAGAAGGGGAACTGATAAGAGATTAAGGTATGAGGGTCATAACCGCACATCATAAAACGCTCTCTTTTCAAAATTGCCTATCAAATTAATTAATCATTATTTTCAATTGGAACAGCTGGGAGGCTTCTCACTATATACTTATTTAATCTGTGAGCAGTTCGCGCCTCTACTAAAATCCGTCATTTAAAGTATTGTCGAGTTCTAAAATATAGGTAGTTTCTTTCACACATTTCTTAGATCCTCTCACGTAGGTAGGTGCTTGTGATATCGATACTTCAAGTAGTCGGCGGCCGCTTGAAGAGCCGGCTTTCGTTCTTTTATTGGTGGACGGAAGCTAACCTTGGAATGTAACGGAACTGGCCGACCGGTCGTGATTAGGAACTAATTTACGCGGGTAAAGCTAACTACTAGGTAGAAACGCGTAGTTGGATTTTCAATGACGCGACGGGATGCCTACTAGGTAGAATTTATTTCTATGCTATCTATATATCTATGTCGATGAAAAAGTTTGAAAGTTTGAATGAAAATGACTTGAAAATGACTTGAAAATGACAATAGCAGAACTGATTCAACCTTAAACGCCATATTAAGTATCATTTACAACTGATTTTATACTCTTTCAAATCAATTCTAGGCTACAGAAATATCAATACTTGAGCGTAATTGGTCAGGATACTTCAATTCCGCTGCTCCCCTGCAGCCGCATAACTCGACATTGTGGCTTCACGCAGACTTCTTCTTCCTGTGGTGGGCAATCTCCATACGTCCCTATCAATTCGAACGTTTTGCGCGATGCCTCCAAAGCAGGCGACATTGGGGTATGTTAAAGATTCACAAACTACGTTGGGGTTCGTTCCTGTCTAGTATGCGGAGGCAATGATGCTAATGATTATTTACTTGAAGCAAGTTCTTTGGCCAACCAAAAGGTGCGCCTGCGAAACAATCAAAGCTATCTTTCTCTTCCAAGTCGAGCGCAAGCAAGCCACCAGCACGCTCGTCATCTGCCTCGGAAGCCTCAGAAGAAAACAAAGATGTTGAGATGAAAGATGGGGATTCCGATGTAGGAAACGAAAATTCGATCAAGAAGGAAGAGGGATCTGATGTGAAGGGGAAAGTAAAGAAGGAAGATGTAAAGGTGGAGAAAGGTACGTCTAGACAGGGTAATGGCGCAATTGCTTCAAGAAGCTAATTGTCTCTGCAACTACAGGTGTGAAAAGATCAAGATCTACCGGTCCAAAACTCTCGGCAAAGACCAAAGCTATAAAAATTGAGGATGAAGTCAAGGAGGAAGAGGAGGAGGAGGACGAAGACGAGGAGCCTATTCTAAAGAAGCCTCGAAGAGCTCAAAAGGCCGAACCAAGAGAGAAGAATCCCTCGCCAAAACCCGCTACCACAAAATCCAAGACTAAACCAGAGCCAAAATCATCAACAGAAAAATCCGCTTCAAAGAACATGTCACCGCCACCAAAGCGTGGTAAGAGTGCCAAAGTGGTAGAGGCAGTGGAAGAGGATGAAGACGAAGACGAAGTGGAAGCAGCAGCACCGTCACCAAAACCAACAAAGCGCCGAGACTCAACTGTATCAAAATCGGCATCAGAATCCGAAATCGAGGAGGATTTAGAATCTAGTGGAGATGAGAAACCAGAAGTGGCTGCTAAAGCTAGGGAGAAGATTCAAACAACCTTGAAGTCTAAGGGCAAGGACCCATATCCGGATTGGAAACCAGGAGAGCCAGTACCTTATGCAGCTCTTTGTACAACTTTTTCCTTGGTAGAGATGACGACCAAGCGATTAGTTATTGCGGCTCATTGTTCCTTGTTTCTTCGTCAAGTCCTCCGTCTAACTCCAGATGATCTCTTGCCTACGGTTCTGCTTATGATCAACAAATTGGCTGCAGATTATACTGGCATCGAGTTGGGTATTGGTGAATCATTGATCATGAAGGCCATCGGGGAGTCTACTGGTCGTAATCTGAGTGTCATCAAGAATGATCAGAAAGAAATTGGTGATCTTGGACTTGTAGCAGTCAAGAGTCGTTCAAATCAGCCTGTAATGTTCAAGCCAAAGCCATTGACAATTAGAGGCGTTCTGAAGAGTTTGATCGACATTGCTACAGTGCAAGGTAACGGTGCCCAGGGACGAAAGGTTGACGGAATCAAGAAGTTGCTTTCCGCTGCTGACGCGCATTCGTCGGGTAAAGTTGACATTACAAAAGACAAGGGTGGAGCAAGCGAAGCAAAATACATTGTTCGTTTCCTGGAGGGTAAGCTTCGCCTTGGATTAGCAGAAAAGACCGTTCTCGTTTCATTGGCTCAAGCAATGGTATGTCATGAGATTGAAGCGAAAGGTTCCGGAAAGGTTCCAAGTACAGAACAGATGGCGAAGGGAGAGTCAATATTGAAAGCAGTTCACAGGTATGTCCTATTTTCACAGATCTTGAAAGACCATTAACCCAAAACAGCTCCCTTCCAAGTTATGATGTGATCATTCCGGCAATGTTGGAGCATGGCATCTTCAACCTGAAAGATAACTGCAAGCTCCAACCCGGTGTACCATTGAAGCCTATGTTGGCCAAACCAACAAAAGCAATCACGGAAGTTCTGGATCGATTCGAAAATCAAACTTTCACTTGTGAATATAAATACGATGGAGAAAGAGCTCAGATACATTATGTTTCTAAGGATTCTCCCAAACAATATCTTGGTGCTACGCCCGCTGCTGCTAAACCATCTGCTGGAGGTCTCGCTGCTATATTCTCGCGAAACTCGGAGGATTTGTCCAAGAAATACCCAGATATCCTTGGCAAACTGAACACATGGGTTAAGGAAGATACCAAGAGCTTTGTACTCGATTGTGAAACGGTTGCTTGGGATATGGTTGAAAAGAAAGTCTTGCCTTTCCAACAACTCATGACACGAAAGAAGAAGGATGTAAAGGTCGAAGATGTCAAAGTTAAAGTTTGTGTGTTCGCATTCGATTTGCTTTTCTTGAACGGTGAAGCTGTTGTTGAGAAATCATTACGAGAGCGTCGTGCACTTCTTCATGAAGCTTTCCAACCTGTCGAAGGCGAATTTCAATTTGCTACTAGTATGAATGGTCAAGAAATTGACGAGATTCAGACGTTCTTAGATGAAAGTGTTAAGGCATCATGCGAAGGGTTGATGGTAAAGATGTTGGATGGAACGGAAAGTGGTTATGAGCCCAGTAAGCGAAGTAGGAATTGGCTTAAGGTATGTACTCTCATCTCAATTCATTTACCCTGCCATACTAACATCCGACCCAGATCAAGAAGGATTATCTCTCAGGTATCGGCGACTCTCTCGATCTCGTTGTTCTAGGAGCCTACTATGGTCGTGGAAAGCGTACTTCCGTCTACGGAGCCTTCCTCCTCGCCTGTCACAACCCCCAAACTGACACCTACGAAACTATCTGTAACATCGGCACTGGCTTTAGCGAACAAGTCCTCGAAGAACTCCACGCCCAACTCTCTGCTATAGTCATCGACCGTCCTAAGCCATTCTACTCCCATTCCTCAGGAAATCAACATCAACCTGATGTTTGGTTTGAGCCAAAATACGTCTGGGAAGTCAAGACGGCTGATCTGACGTTGAGTCCGAGATATAAGGCGGGTTGCAAGGAGGGTGTTGACAAAGGAGGAGAGAAGGGTATTTCATTGAGATTTCCAAGATTTATCAATATTAGAGATGATAAGAAACCGGACATGGCGACGAGTAGTAGACAGGTGGCGGAGATGTACAGGAAGCAAGAGAGTGTCACGACGAGCAAAGGTCCGAGTGTTGATGATGACTTTGAGTATTAGATCACGGGACGAGGAGGGTTGGGGGTGAAATGTCAGTTGCTTTGTCGTGCTTATAAAACGGATGCCTCGTAGGCGCGGGTGAGCTTGGGGGTAATTATATGAGAGCTTGCTGGTGTCAAAGGCGGGGATATAGTTGCATTGTATAAGATGAGATGAAATGTTACAATATGGCTACAATTACACGAGTAGATGCCTGGAAGACTACGATGTCGGATAGCTACATAGCAATTACACATAGTTTGCAATGTCGACAGGCCTTGAGCTCAAATTATATCCAGCTTCGAGCATTTAATTCAGTCATAGGCATTTGATTCAGAGGTCTCGCCTCCTTGTCAAGTAAAGTATTTGCTGCCCTTTGAGCCGCCTTAGAGTCACTTCGAATGTCACTTGTAGATCCGAACAATCTGATCCATCGATCAAGAGGCAGATCTCCCCGCCGCAACTACCACTCATACACCTCTCAGCAGTCTTTCACTCCATTGACAAGCTTTGGAAACTATCAAGAAGTAATAATAGACAATATCTGGATTATATTTGAAACAACAATTCCTAAATTTATGTACTAATAAACTATTATACAACCAATCCATGCTAGCGATCCTGCTGTGCGTATATTATTATACTTTATAACAATATTCCCCATGTTCGTTTCACTCCGTTAAAATCCATTCCCCAACATATCATGAATCCCAAATAAACTTGTATCAATTTGTATCAAATCAGACTAAAATTCAGAGCTAAAACGAAATCCTATTCCTTTCCCCCATTCCCTGCCTTTCCTACTCTCTGGATTTCTCCTCCCAATCCCTCAATTTTCTCACCTAATTGCTCACCTGCGTTTCCAAACAAATGTCCTGCTTCCTTGTTCGCGTATTCGGTGGTCGATGTTGTCGTTTCTATGAGATTGTTTCCCGCGGCAGCTGCTCTGTTGCTTGCTTCCTTTGCTGTTGGGACACTAGCAGTTGTCTTTTCCCCAAGATTTTTAGCACCATTGAACACTTTATCAGAGACGTCCTTTGCGGATTTTGTGATAGTGGTAGTGGAATTTTGGGCTGTGGATGCGAGACTCGAGCCATTCTCACGAGCAGACTGAAGGGTATTCTCGCCCACTCTTTTGAGACTCTGTAAGGCATTCTCACCTCCTTCCATGACCTTTTCTCTCGCATCGTTGATAATTGTTTTTGGCGAGGGACTGCGTTTCAACAATCGTAAAACCATGAAATAGAGTGAGAGAATGAATGCATGCACACGATCTTTCACAATCATTGTTAATCCATGACCTAGAAACCCTTTGATGATCTCCCCTCCAATGCCCTCGTATAATCCTCCTATTCCTTCTTCCTTGTAAATCTTGATTAAGGAATGAATGATTGTGTTTCTTTTTGCTTGCTTGGAAACATCTTTGAGATTTTTCTGTGCTTCCTGGGCAGCTTTCTTAGATCCATTCTTCTTTGCATCTTTCACATTGTCTGAAAGCTTCTCAACACTTTCTTTCTTGACTGGAGCAGAAGATCCGTCGACTTGTGCCCGAGCCTTAGCTAGACTCACGGGATATGTAACGCTACTTGCAATTGCCTTACTAACCGCCGCCAACAAAAATGTAATTCGTGCCCCTGGGTCATCACGTTTATCTCTTGGGATAAAAACACGTTTGAGAAACTCATAGAGAAAGAACGTGAGACTCGGATTGAGAGTAAGGATTAAGGATGCACTATAACCAGACCAGAGACCAGTAATGCCTTTCTTTTCTTTTATATCCGATATTATTGAAGATATTGTTGGAGATCTTGTGCCAGAAGAAGCAGTCATCGAATGAGTTTGCTTTCGCACCACAATGTTTGACAATGGGGTAGTGAAAAACTTCGATAACCCGCCAGCTAATGCGCCGACGCCCAATTCTTCGAGTGCGGGGAGAGTAGCTTTGGAGGATGAGTGAGACTGTAATCTTTTCGAACGAATATATCCATAAAAGAGGAAGAATAGGAATGAATCTGCAATGGATTTGGATGTGTCTTGTAAGACTCCACTGTAAAATCCGGCAATCCCTCCTTCTTCATTATAAATCTTATCAAATGCGTCTGCAACTGATTTATATTTCTGTGGCTGTTTTGAAGTAGGAGAGGAGGAATTTGCGAGAGTTCTTTGGACTTGTAGACGTGTTATGATGAGGTCGAGGGGATAGATGCAGAGGTTTGAGATGGCGGATCCAGTCGCACCGCTTATGGCATGGCCGAGTGCTGGAAGAGCTGTCGAGGTCGCGGATGATGATGAGGTATCGTGATATTGATGATATTGTGTGAATGCATCCTGGTACATTGTTAGTATTGACACATAAACAGCACGCCCAAAAGTTCGGACTGGCAGACTGGAACTCTCAAAGTCTGAACATAGTGTAACATTCAAAGTGAATCCAGTCTTTTAGAGCATCTCATTTGCCCCCTTGAATTCAGATACGGCAAATTTCTGTACGTGAGACTGCAATTCGGACAAATGGAAGCCCTGAGTAGGAAGAGATTGACGAGGAAGAGGGAGGGTACAATACAAGCTGACTGTTGTAAACATTTGCCATGGCTGTCCTTTCTGACCAGATATGATCGCTGTTGTCGCGGAAGGTGGTTATGTTTGTAAAATGATAGAGTTATTGTATCTTGTGTGGAACATCAAAAATGATGGGAAAATTGTTGAAGTTCATATAGTTACCAAAACTCTCGGACATGTGAATTGTACTTATATCATTTAGGTTACGTCATCCTGAAAGTATAATAAACAAAAGGGGAAACAAGGTTTCCCCAGATTATGCTTATGTAATCAACACATCAATCATAGTCGGGTTTTTGAAACGGCTCGAGAACGGCAGACCATTAGATACTAGCCACCCGGCCTCGTTCAAATTGACGGTAATCATATCAAGTATCCAGTGATTCTTGATGTCTTAATTGAGCATTCAGTCTAGTCACTCAATTTCCTGAGATCTTAGAAGCATTGAGTGATGTCTTCTAGTACCAGATGGGCTATTCTCCTAGATAGCTAACATCATGTTCGATAGGAAGAAGGGAAAATTATCGCTCACGATCTCTTCCCCCTCACATTATCTTACATTTCTCTGTTCTTCCGGAGGTCCGGAGGAGGATTGACTGGCATCACTTTAGACTCCGCTAATACTTGGGATAGAACTGTACCATCGTTATTCCACACATTTCAAATTATCACAGGCTTAACATAGGTTCGCTCTTTAACTCCAATATACTCGCCTATCATTTATCTCCACTTCGGAGTCATTCCGAGCCTATCAGCTCCATCACTTTCCCTTTATATCTACACTCTCTTCCACCCCTCACCTCTTCACATATCTATTCCTCAAACCCATACCACTTCCCCCCTTCTTCATTTCTTCTATCTTTAGTTCTTCCGCAGCCTTCTCTTCTTCTCTTTGTCTTTTTGTAATTGCTCTTTGCCTTCTCTCCTCCCCACTGAAAGACCTCACCACAACCCTGACTGCATAAACCTGACCCTCCTCATTTTTGACAAGGTTGAATGGCCTCAAATGAACACGTCGAAGCTGTTCAAGCATTATTTGTGCTTTAGCAAGTTCAATTTCGATAAGTCGTAGTTCGTTATGCTTTTCTAACATTAAGTGGGAAAGTTCAAGCTCGATTTGATCGTGGATGTTGGTTGTGGTGGTTTGGAGAGCAGTATGTCGTGGACTTTCGAATACACTACTTGGAGTCATTAATTGACTTGACCTTGAAGGAATTCGAACCGATGCAGCGGCTTGGGAGGGTATGATAAGTGGACGGGGAGTTGGCACTTCACCTCTGTTCTGACGTTCAGATTCTACGGGAACCATAATTGACTCTGGAATTTCCGGCGCATCGTTCATTTCCACATCCTCAGAATTGACTTGAAACGCGTGAGTAACAGAAGATTGACCGGAATTATTTGGATTTTGGAGATGTGTATGTGGATGTTGAAGAGGTCCCAGTTTTGAAGGGCGTCCCTGTGGAGACGAAGATGTCAGTGGCATTTGTAGGCGGCTCAGAAGATTGAAGTTAAGATTGACCTGATCCACAAAAAGTTTTTGTGCCCTTCCCTCAAGGGCAACTAGATTTGGACCAAAATTCTCAAGTTCTTTGATCTTGGCTTCTGCTCTCGAAAGACGCTTCCGTGGGTGGTCTTTGTTCTCGGTAAAGTTGTTGCTAGAAGAAATGCTTGAAGAGTTACTTATGTGTGACTGATAAGATGGAATGGAAGGTAGTGCACGCGTTTCCTCCGTGCCCTGGCTGGTATGAGAATTATGAAGAGAATAACGAGAATTTTCTAATTTCGTTGGAAGGGCAGATCTTCCGAATTCGGGAGTGTGGCTTAGATCTTTCATTATGAGCAAAGAAAGCGAGATCGGTTGGTGAATGTTGCTTTTGAAGTAATTGTGCTTGCATGTGGTTGTCGAAGATCTGACTTAACACGTTGTTTGTGGTGAGAGAAGAACAATCTCACTTTGTGAATATATGATCGGGATCTTTAAGGGTATGGCTCAGAGGACATGGTCTTAGCGTGGACGAATCAATAACAACCGTAAATAAAGCTATTCATTGTTAAGAGAAAATCTGTCAACGGGGCGGTACGTAGGAAAAGTGAATAGTTTTCATTCACATGGAAAGCACAGTATAGCAGATGGTAAATCTTACAATCTCATAGAAGCTGAGGCTATCATGATATCGATGATGTTTAAGAGACGAAATGGTGGTCTCGAATGTTAGAAAATTATCAAGATTCCAGATGAGACGAGATATTATCAAGGTTTCCATCTGTCTCCCGAACTTCAAATTGCAATTTCACAGGTCTTGCAACTTTTTATATTCGATAGAGTGCTAGAATTATCAGAGACGAAAGTCATAACATCTTAGGATTAGCAAGATTATCAACCTGTCTTTAGATGCTGGCCAATGTTCAGTTTTCTCCTTACCAGCTGAATCTCCTTCCAACGCAGCACAGAGTTCTGCGTTGTTAACCCATAGCCCATGAAGACGAAACTATATACTAGGCGTGAGAGATTAGGGCTTTTGACTACAATGGAGACTGAAAGAACTAAATCGCTGCTATTAGATCCCAGTTTCAACCAAAAAGAGATGGATTTGCGACAAATTGCTTGCGTTCACGGTGGACGCGAGACTGCACGATACGCTCATTTATTTGTTGTGGAGCGCCAGGAATATTCAACATCTTCGCCACAACTCAACACAATCGTTTCAATGATATTTGGACAATTATTCAGGTGCTTGAGGAACGAAGTCAACTGATATCTACGATTTTTCTGTTCCTTTCAAACCAAGAGGGGAGAGTTAATATGATATATAAGGAAGTAGGGATACAAAAGTTAGATACAAAATAAACCATTCAAATGGACATCGCATCATCGAGTAAGGTTAAATAATTGATTAGGTGTTGAAGAAAAGACAGGAAAGAAATCCTCATCAGCTCCTGGTGTAAGTTATCGTTGCACGTCACCCGGCTGGCCATAACAAGCTTAGCGTCGAGAACGGACTAATGTTTCACCGCACAGCCATCTAGTCAGGTGATCATCTTCGATCTTTGGATCTCTTCACCAATATTCCCGACCACGTAATTTTACAACTTATCCGTCGAGTAAACCACTAGGTATCAATACATTTGATTGCTCTTTTTCCTCAGACATAACCGAAATTCAAAAAGGCCACCATGTCCCACAGCAAACGTAATACATCCCGTGCAGTCTTCACCTCCCACGAGCGTGAGTTGGCGAAATCAGCCTGGACAAGCAGTAGTGCTCGTCTATCACGAGACTCATTTTTACCATTTGCTTCATGTCGCCTATGTCTCTTAGCTGCGCGTACTCCTGTCTCGTGTGGTCATGGTGATATATTTTGTCGCGAGTGCGCGTTGAGCAATATCTTGGCGCAGAAGAAGGAAATTAAGAGGCTGGAGAAGAATAAGGAAAGGGACGATCAGGACAAGAATGAAGATCGTATGAGAGAAGAAGATGAGGCGAGAGAGAGGGCTGTAGCGGAGTTTGAGAAAGTGCAAATGGGGTTAGAGGGGAAGACGGGAGGAAAAGGCGGCAAGATTGTAGGGAGAGAAGGAGGAAAGATTATGGTAGAGCAAGAGGTAAATGGTGAAGGTGGAAAGAGGGGAGAGAAGAGAAAGTTTGAGTTAGATGAGGATGAGCTTTTGAGAATTGCTCAGGATGAGAGATCAAAAGCGAGGAGAGCTATTGATGACGAAAAAGTACGATGCTTAATCCGATGATCATGGCAATTTACTAAAATTACGATAGGCTTCCAAAACAACTCTACCTAGTTTCTGGGTTCCATCCGTCACACCAAGTTCGAACACCAATACCACTCTCCACAACATCGTCAAAAAAGCCAAACAATCGCCAGTTTGCCCCGCCTCACAACAAGATAAACCACACAATTACTCACTCCACACCTTAATTACCGTTGCGTTTACAGAAGAAACCGACAGCGTCACAAAAAAGCCGCAAAGAATCTGTCCTTCATGCAAAAAACAATTGACCAACACTTCCAAAGCCGTACTTGCGAAGCCCTGCGGTCATGTGCTCTGCAAATCATGCGTTACCAAATTCATGACTCCAAGCGGAGTTCACGATCCACATGCAGAAGCGGGAACGGATCAGAATGCAGTGGCTTGTTATGTCTGTGAGGCAGATCTGACAGAGCGGAATGATGTCAAGGAGAAGGGGAAGAAGGGGGATAAGGAGAAGATCAAACCGGGATTGGTAGAGATTAAAAGTGAGGGAACGGGATTTGCTAGTGCGGGGGGTAATAAAGTTGTGAAGGAAGATGTCGCGTTTCAATGCTAGAATATTATGGCTTGATGATTGATTGTATGATAGAGCGCGCGATAAATTGTGATGATTCGAGGGGACAATTAATATTGTACCATGATTTCTCGGAACGTTTAGAATATGGGTCTCAACATGCTACTTCTGATGTCCAAGTCAACTTCACAGAAAAGAACTCGGACTTGATAATTTTCAAGGCTACGCTAGCTCAGATACCTCAATGGCTTGACTGTTCTGGTGCGCTTTATGCAGGCACTGTTTTAAGATCTGTATTGTCAGGATGTTCTATATTATTCCCTCTCACTCCCTCCTATTTTTCGTTAGCTTACTTACTTATCGGGCAAGGGGACAAGACGTTCATCCCTCTCTTCACACCCCGCTGCAAATCGCTCACCAATATGAGACTCTGTATTCTTTTAAACCAATCTCGTACAGAAAATACGTCTTCCACGATACACAAACCCCAAGCACAGTGGCCTTTGTCCATGGGCCCCAAAATTTCCTCTAATCACATGTACGCATACAGAAAATCCAAGCAAAAACCACGCATACACTCTATCGTTCCCCAGCCTGCCCTTCACAGAGAGAGAGCTTTGTACCGCCTTTGATAAAATTAATTTGGATAGTCTTGGACTCTCATAGAAAGGCTATGTGTGAGAAGGGGATTGAGTTTTCATACTGCCTTTGATACTGGTATACGTGTGCATGGTAGATAATCTCCTATGGCCGTTCTTTACATATCGTTCATTGCGGATTATTAGTATTTGAATTGATCATACCCGCGTAGAATATGTTCTTTCCTCCAAGAGAAAAGGGGAAGCAATTGCGTCGTTAGTAAATTATCTCATGTATGAGACTAAATGTACCACAATATTTCCAGACCACTCGCGAGTTTCCATGGATAATTAATAATTTGATATAGATTCGAAATCATCAGGAGTATCCACGATATCATCAAATTCCCAGCAACCGTGAATAACTCCTAAACTGCTCATCCGAGCTGTAGCTATGAAATGAACGGATCTTGACCTTTCCTCAAGCTCGTCTGTTATTGCCGAATCTGTTTCTCAATTGCGAACTGTGTTAACCATGATCATTTTTCTTTCGAAGTTCAACGCTCAAGGTCCAATATCTGATGTCAACACCTTACTCTCTACCTCCCCCTCTCTTCTTTCTGTTCCTCCAAGTTCACTCGAACCAACACGCACACCCATTATCGACGCTTTAAAGAATTCCACACCAATTCTCACTACCATCAACAATATATCCAATACCATCTTCAAAGTTCAAAAAGACCTCGTGATAATGTTCACTCCAAATCGACGCGTCGACAGAAGCTCTCAAAGTAGCTTGGCTTTCCGGTACTTACCACTCACTTCACCTCGTCACTTCATGATTAGTTCACCCCGCTTCTTTCCGTCCCCTTTCCTCTCTCAATTAGATGAAGGTATTGATATCTTTCATATACACTATACACTGGGGGAGTTCCTCTATACTTGGACAAATAATGATTTCCCATCTAATCTATAGAGTCAAATCAGAGCATAGCAATCTGATCCTGAAGGGCCGACCCCATTCCCTCTCTTCGACATTCGGAAGAATTGGAAGATCAGATTGGAATGAAGAGTATTCTTCGCACGAGAATTATGATAAGTCAATGAAGATTGTGACAAGTAGTGACCGAATGCAGTTCAGAAAAGGAAAAATACCTCTCGATGCTTTCATACCAATGTTGTTAGATGAATGAGAGATAGAGGACACCTGAAATACTTAGTTCATCGGCTACTTATTAGATATTCGGCACACGTGAGGTTGAAAACCTGCAATTGATATGGAGAGCAGAGAGAAAGTTCCTGACACTCGACCTAATTACTCATCACGGTACTTTGCAAAAATGCATTCCGAAATATACGAGGAATATTACAGAGGTAGAACAGAGAAAGAAAGAGGAAGTCGAAGTCGAAGTCTTTTCACCCTTTTCTTTTACTCCGAAGATTACCCGTCATTTGCATTCACAGTCAACCCACCTACAATCTACCCCGCGATGGCAGCGCACTCGAGCTCTCACCGCATCTATGGCCATCGCGTACCTTGTATGTACAATACATTGCTGTCGAGTAGATTTGAGTTGATTAGTCTTATACTAATGGGTAGCCCGTGCAAATTGTAGTGGGTATTCTCCTGAGTCCCAGAGTCCTGATTCCTGAAGTCGAAACTTCCTCTTTCCAATCGAACCAATCCAGGCAATGTCAGAAAGCCAAAGTCCAATTATTCATTATTCGCCTCCTTCTTTTCATCGTCGTACTCGTAGTTTTTATTAGTCGTAGTGGATGATGAGTGGATCCGAGAACGTGCGTATTTGAAACAGAATTGACGGGTGGGAATATGGATGGATGTTGTGATGGATGATAGACATCCCTTTTATCTAATTAAGTTAACTGGGGATTTGCTTTTTGCGATCTTCGGCTCCAAAGTTCCAAGTTCCAAATTCAAACAGATGAGAAGGAAGGCCGGGGACCCTTGATTGGAATAATAAATGGGTAAAATGCCCTTGGGAAGTTATGACAAAACAAATTACATTGTAGACAATTATTATCTGTGAGTTCCATAAATTGAAAAAAAAAAAAACACCCTTGGAAGAATCCTTAAAACTCCGAATCGCACTAAAAACTCCCCCAACATTTTCTCCATTAAGTTAGTTAGTATTTGAATCCCGAGATCAACCAGAAAAACGAGGCACGAATCTTGAAAATTTTCAAACGTGGGGGGCTGAAAATGTTCGACTTGTGTATTATATATTATATATTATATATTATACTTTACGAGTACATAATAGAGTACCGCTACCTGTCTGGGACTCTGGGTCCGTCTGAGTTCGAGCCTCACGTCTTGCTGTACTACAGACTACAGTACACCAATAGACCACGCATTGCCTTTTGCATGTGCATACCCGTTCACTGTTTCAGGATAGGGAGAAAACATGCAAGAAGACATAGCCACAAACCTTGGGAAACACAAGTTACAACATCTTGTATCTCACCACGTCCGTCCATCCTCTACTTCTTCTGGAAGTCGACAGCAGTCGAAGCCCCTGATGATCTGACTGCTAAACTCCATACTCCATTTAAAACACATCACTACCGCGTAAAGCACATGATAATACTGTAGCCAAGCTCATGGATTTCTTATTGATAGACGAGCCAATCAAAAGCTCGTAGGTTGAGATCAACGAGTCAAGGGGTGGTCGAGATCTTGGTGAAGTGTTTACTTTCACTTCTTCCACTAGCCGCATTGAGAAAATATGCCGAAGAATGACAGATGGAGAAGGACCCTGCATAAGATCCATCATCCACCAGGGTAGAGTGATGGATGGACGTGTTGATTGAATTTGGATTCAGAGGAAGTTTTGGATGGAAAGCATTTGATTGGATGATTATATGTAGTCAGGGCTTGTGGGTGGAGGCAATACCAAGACCATATCTTTGACATGTGAAAGGACGTTGCACAGCATCAGGATGGAAGAAGGTAAGGTAAGATGAAGCAGTACTCTGTAGATACTAGGTAGGTAGGTAGGTGTATCTGTCGGAGCATGTAAGAACCTGCCCAGTTGGCTTGCTCCTCCCTCCCCCTTCCTCCTTCCTCCTGCCCAAGTACGTGTAGTACCTAGATGCACACTCCAGGGCTGTACGATTAACTCTGATCTGATGGCTACCGGTATTCTTGCTACAATCTCATTCCCACCATCCCACCACGTCTCTCAGGCGGGTAAATGCTGACAACGTCTCATCTCTTATCGGATCCAATGAAAACGAGTCAATTGCAAGAAGATTTACGGTAAATCGAGATAAACTGATGAATATGAATTTTGAATTGGCACCTGATTAGAAACCTACACCCAATGAAGTTAGAATAGATTCTCAAAAACTGTTGAGGAGGAAAGATCTCCACTATCACTTCTCTTACCGAATCCTTAAAGTGGAGACGATGGTTTTCAGCGGGAAAAGTAAAAATAATATGGAGAGATATCAAGGAAGATAGAAGATTTGGTTTACGCTAAGTGATTAGGTTACAATAAGGGTTCAATTGGCATTTCCTCTGCAAATTTATTAACATGTGGTGGCTCGATGGGTGCTTGTGTGATCTGTGTGTGTATGTGTGTATGCGTGTATGCGTGTATGCTGCGTGTGTACTCGGTATATGGTAAGTGAATGATTTTATATTTTTTACTATTTTACGGTTTTACCATTTTGCTATTTTACCATTTTGCTATTTTGCTATTTTTGCTATTTTCCTATTTTGACTACTAACAAGGTAAGGTACCAGGTATCCATACATGAGAATTGCCTCAATCATTTTATACCAAGACTCGAAGCTAAGAGTAGCTAGGGAAAGCTAAGAAATTTTATATTTCTCAACATCATATATATAAACTTCCCATCTTCCTCTCCCTCTTGCACTCCTTCTCTCATCTCTTCCCTCTTTTTGATATCTTTCCCCAAATACCCTTTCCTTTCCTCTCTTTGTCTCATTTGAGAAGAAGTTTTAGGAATTTGGAATATTCTTACTACTGTCTCAAAGCTGACTTTCTGATACCGTTGTTCTATTCATCTCTTGACAACACGCACAAAGAGCAAGGGCAAGAATCACCTTGGCAGAATAAACCGAGATTTTCAAATAATTCCCTTTCAATTTTTTTTATTCTATACAAACAATTGTACAAGTCTCCTCAAAATACTCGAATTGAGTGATAACAAACTCGCAAACATGGCACCCTCAACTCGCTCCTCAGTGAGCAACACCCTCGTTGAGGAAAAGCAACCTCAACATCTTGACATGCTTGGAAATGTCTTTGAACTCCCCAATTATACCATGAAAGAAATTTACGATGCTATTCCAGCTCATTGCTTCAAACCATCCATCATTCGATCAATGGCATACGCTGTCCGCGATTACTTCTACGTCTCTACCCTCATCTATCTCGCCCTTACCTTCATCCCAATGCTTCCAAACCCATACCTTCGATTCGCCGCTTGGGTCGCCTACACCACTGTTCAAGGATTCGTTTTTACTGGTATTTGGATTTTGGCACATGAATGTGGACACGGTGCCTTCAGCAAGAACAAGAGATTGAATTGGACTATGGGATTGATCATGCACTCGTTCTTACTTGTGCCATTCCACTCGTGGAGACTTTCCCACTCTCAACATCACAAAGCTACCGGAAACTTGGAAAGGGATACTGCTTTCGTTCCACACACCAGAGAAGGTTGGATCCAGAGAAACTTTGGAGAGAAGGCCAAGGCCAACATGATCGAGTTTGCTGAATTGGCAGAAGATTCCCCAATTTACTCTCTTTACTTTGCATTCATTCATCAATTTTTTGGATGGCCAGGTTATTTGATTGCCAACTTGACTGGACAAGACTACAATGGTGCTAAGGGAATGAGAATTTCTCACTTCTATTTTGGAGAGGACAGTGTCTTTTACAAGAAGCACGAGTTGCCTTTGATCGCATTGAGTGACGTCGGTGTTGCTGTTATGATTGCCGCTTTGATCTGGGCTGGTCAAGTCTTCGGAAGTTTCAATGTTATTATCCTTTGGGGTGTTCCATGGTTGTGGGTTAACAACTGGATTGGTACGTTTTATCTCGATTCTCAATTACTCAATACTAACATCATTTCACAGTTGCCATTACCTTCCTTCAACACACCGACGCAACCATGCCCCATTACAACAACAACACCTGGAACTTTGCTCGTGGTGCAACCGCTACTATCGATCGTGATCTCGGTTTCATCGATTCCCATCTTTTCCACGATATCATCGGTACCCACGTTTGCCATCACTTGGTTTCTACAATCCCATTCTACCACGCCGGAGAAGCAAGCCAACACATCAAGAAAGTCATGGGTCAACACTACAAGGCCGATGTCAAGACTCCTTTCTGGACCGCTTTCTGGAGAAACCAACGTACATGTAGATTCGTCGAAGAATCTGAGGGTATGGAAGGAAGTGGTGTCTTCATGTACCGAAACTTGTATAACAGAGATGGAGAGGTTCACGCTAAGGATCTTACTAATGGCCAAGCTTCTATTGCTAAGTCAGAGAAGCCAACCGTCTCAAAGGTCGTACCAGTTGGTTCCATGGCTACAGCAATGAGCACTAGCCGAAACATGAATGCAGGAAGAAGATTGAGTCAAAGTGTTCAAGAGAGAGCAAAGGCTGGATTACCTCTTTTGGCTGAAGTTATGGGAGAGTGAATGAGAAATGGGAGGCGGGATGTTTGACATGAAAAGTTGTCGACATAATTGACCACGTGCATTGGTGGATGGAGTTGGGGAGTTTTCGCTTGCGAGTTGAGAAGATACTTGGGTCACAACACGATACCAGACCCAAGATATATAGGTTTAAATTAGATCTGGACTCCTGGGGAGAGATATCCTTCTTTTTAGAGATAGATTAGCTGGTTGATTGCATCTTCTGGTGTACATAGAGCGTTGTGGACTACACTGCATAGATGGTTTAGATTAAACTCGACTAGACTAGACCACGGCAATACGTTTAGAATAGAACAAGAGCGTCATTACACTCTTTATATTCTATCACTTCAACCTTGAACAATTGATTTTATGAGTGAGAGGTCTGAGGTGATTTTATTCAAGTGGAGTCTTACCGCATCCGAGTACACAAATGAAGTTGTATTTGTATCTACATTACTTCCCACCAACCGTCGGTAAACTTGATTGTAGTGCTACAGCTCGACCCTGAAATGTAACACGAGTGTCTACAGGGTAAGCTTCTGCATTCCGCAATATCTTACATAGTACCTGGTGTTGAGAAGTCGGAGGTAGATACATCGGCGGCGGGGGCGAATGTGGAATGATCAAGTTGGTACGGTACACATGGTGAGATGGCGGACTTTACTCGCGATATATGTTTGTGTTGAACGTAGAAGGGTACTGGACTGGATGTTTGAGGATGGTATAGAATGTAGGATGTTATTGTCTATTTGTGTAATCGGATGTAAACAGTAAGGATGGACAGAATGGTTGGATGGGTGGATGGTGGTGTCTTTGTTGTTATGCGTTGTGTGTTATTGGTGGAAGTCCCAGTGGGATCTGGAGATTATATTGCGGAAAATCATATATGTATGTATGTATGTATGTATGATTGAATTAAGATTCTCATGCTAAGTTACTTCAATGATTGGATGTTGCCTTTTGTGTATGAGGATTTTCGTCTCTGTGGTCTATGTTGGTACCTCATAATTTTGTACACAGATCTATGTGCTGGAGTGTGGGAGGAATGAGCTTGCCAGCACAAACGATTCTTCGCAAGTCATCTTTCATCAAGTCATTCCCAGAATCGTCGGGAGAATCTCTGCTAGTTTTGACGTTTCATCTTTTGAAGCATTTTTGTTTTCCAATAGCATTAGGAAGGATAGTGTGCGTGAGTTTGATACATTTCTACTTTCCAAAAAAGCAGCCTGCGAATGGGGGAAGAGGTAAGTGCAGCGGCAAGCCTTAGAAGGAAACTTAGATCTTGAGATGAGGACGAGAGTGAACGAGAAAAACATGAATGTGATATTTTGTACGTTTGGGTAGTTGTCTATCAATTAAGATGATTGTATGTATTTCCCAAGCCAGATGATAAATTAAGTGTTTTATAAAAAGAGCGCATGTGATGAATATCAAACATCGTCTAAATATTCGTGACATTGTTCCTCATTGAAGTAAATAACTTCCGAGTACTTGATTGAGGAAAAATGAGGAGCAGTGTCCCTCCCGCCTTCCCATCTTCCCGCATTTCTGCATCTGATCATGGCTCTGCATCTACATCCTCAATACCATGCCGTTCCAGCCTCTAAATCCGTTCTCCGGTTACATATACACTATTTCTCCAAGCCTCCTTACCACTACACATCACATCATCCGAGCAAACATGTCTAAAAGTAGTCGGCAAGTTATTCTTATCCCTATAATGACTCAGGATATGAGCCAAACTCCGTTTACAACCATCCAGCTCATTTCTCGAAAATCTTCGATCGCAACCCTCGACGACACAACGATCTCGCGTACAATCTAGTATCAGAAAGGTATTTTGCTTGAGCTCCTCGCGTTTTTGATGGCGCTCGAGCGTAGGAAGACGTCAGATGTCAATGTGGTGCGTTTTGAGATGATCTTCTATACTGTTTATTCGGAAAGATAGGTGGGTGCAGGAGGGTTCAGGACAGGCGATGAATTGACAAGGATTGTGTGTGCTGAAACGTTCTCGGAGAGCTTGTCGAGAGGTAAATCGTTCATTGCTATAGCATTCGTAGGGGTTGGAGGAAGTGAGGCGTTGTCTTTTGGATTGAGGACTTGATGTTTCGGTGGAGGAGTGTTCTTTAGTTGGACGTTTCTTCGAGCGAGAGCTTAAAGGTGATGTGAGAACGAAAGATTGGCTAGAGGAGGGAGCGGGATGATAAAATAATTGAGGAAATGCCGTTGATTGGGTTTCGGAGGTGATATGTGCATCATGACCTGAACTGCAACCGTTATTCGAAAGGCCGTTCTACACAGGGCTGTGAAGACGCCATCCTTCTTCATAATAAGCTTGATCAACTACCTCTAGTATACAGGAGCTCTTCTCCTCCCTGTCTCCAATCCGAATATTTAGAAGAATATCCCGAATGGACCTGCGAATAGAAAGCCCGAATTCCAAAGTCTCTGATGGCCCAAACGCGTGTCTGCGATAGAAGCATTGAATAGAATCTTTCACAAGCGAGGGTTTATGTTCCATAGAGATATTCTCTTCTATTGTCAAAGTTGTTTGTATCAGAGTAAATAATCCATATGCAATTTCTTAATTTGCTCGTATAAAGAACTTGGGAGGTTGATTAGTTGAGGAAATAGTCGAAGAGTTCGGATAATGAGCATTTCCTTGGATAATCGAGAATGAGGAGTGGCTGAGCAAGGGATTCTGGAAGAGATTGTTATTGTTAGTGCGGGTAATCTCCGAGTTTGTGGAAGTATATGAGTCTCAGAAGTCAATGCAAGAAGAAGGTCGAGTAAATAGCAAAGCTATGACTTAGATAGAGACTTCAAGAATGACCTAGTGGCCGATCTAGTTCGGTACCCCTTTGTGTGTGCTTATCACTAGAAGCTCGGAAGAGCCAGGTGCTGGTAGGAGATGAGAGTTAGGATATTTGGAATTGGGAGCTTGGAGAAACCAGGAACAGAAACTCTGCTTGTTGACCAAAACCTTGAATCTTATCACATAGTTGGAAGTAGTGTTTGGAACGATGAAGTTTTTGGCAATCAACTTGAGCTAGAATAGGTCTAGCCTTGAATTGTCTTTGCATTCTTTTCTTAAGCGATGTATTAAAATATAAGACACAACCACGACACCCCCTTCTCCAGATGACTGCTAGTGCAGTATCAACCCCCTTCAAGCATTATTAAGTATTACAAATTGGACCATAGATTGACCCTACCAATCTGAAAGTACCTCCAAACGGCACCCATCTACTGAGTGATCAATAGGATTTTCTCACAGGCGACAGGGTAAGTACGGTCATCGGTTGGGAAAACGGCGATAGAATAGACATTAGCCTCGGAGGTTGGGCAAGCCCAGAAGTCGTTGCCAGGGTATGTCAAGGAGCCAAGAACGCTGTTTGGAGCGCTGTTAGGGGCGACGAACGCCCAACCTGCATCGTATTGAATGCTGGCGTTTGGAGCAGCATATGCGACTGAGTTGTCGGAGAGATATAATTCTTGTCCTCCTTGGATGTTTACATGTCCGTTATCGAAAGAAAATTGAACGGCTGTATACCTGTTAGCTTATTTCAAACCCTGTACATAGAAACATGTTTATGCTTGCCTGGTGTAGGTTTTCCAACCCAAAGATAGCCGTTGTCTGCATTGATCTCCAAGCCTCGGAAGATCGACCCAGCTCCAGTTGGGAAGGTACGGAGTGTGTAGGGAGTATCGGCTGTGCTAGCGGCGATAGGGCTAGCAGCGACAGCGCTGGCGAGGAGGGTTGCGATGAAAGTCTTGGAGAACATGTTGGTGTTTGGAAGCTGTTGGATTGATAGAACAGTTGGATATGTGTGTAGTGAAATGATGAGTGAGTTGGAAGCTGTTGGTGATGATTTGAGTGATGGTTTGAATGATATTTGAATTCCAGGACCTCTTTATACATAAGATGTACCCCTATAAGATCCACTTACTTCCGTGGAGACACCACTGGCGCTAATCTATTAAACCTATGGACAATTTTGTTCTTGGTTCACGTTCAGGCGAATATCCAATGTTGTCACTGAGTTAATAAATTTTAATATGGCTCTCCTGCTCTGTCTCTCGTATGTCTCTCCGACCTCGTGTTTGTAGGCTGGGCAGTGGCTTTCCGAGGACTTCAAAGTGGCTCAAGGTGGATCTTTTATGCATCTCAAAATACCTATGGAGTATATGGAGATCCCATTAAGAACGTTAGACTCACCCTTCAATTCTGGCCGTCATATTTTACAGCATACAACGACGTGTATGTATGACAGATGAACTCTAATTATTGACGGCTCTTGACTCAGCCACGATTATCCACTATATATATGCACGCTTGGTGCGTCGGAATGAAAACAAATAGGCGGGGCGTTATAGGGGTAGATCTCCACAGCCCGCAACGGGTCATCGGCTTCTGCAGCCCCACAAATCGAACATTGAGCTATTTCTGAATTCTGCACAGTACTACTTCGAACTTCGTATAGGTGCGACTTCGAAGTCATTCTCAGGAATTCTTTGCAGCACCTTACAGTGGGCGAATGTATTCCACCTCTCCCCGAAAGGTCATCACTATCGGTTTCCCTTACCGGCACTGTTCTTGCCCGCTCATCTGAATCTCGTTACCCCAAGCCTGAGTCTCAAGTTAACAAGAAGGGGTTTGCACCGCCGTTGTTCTTGCCACTCTGATTCGCTTCCTTAGAGAATTCTCATTCCTCCAGCTGTCTTCTTGGCCTTGGCTTCATCTGCAAAGTCCATCATAAAAGTCTTTTCTATAAAGAGACACGACATCTTCGTACCCGGCAATACTTCGGTTGTCTCGTCCATACGTCCACCCCTCATTGATAATGCCACTTACATGAAATGAATAATGAATGCAGGTGTATCCGCAGCGTGACATACATTTGCTTCCACAAATTGGCCAGTCCCAACTTGTCTCCCCAAAGCTGACAATTCACATGGCTCTTTCTCATCTGCAGAGCCAGGCGTGACAGGGGACGCTATTGAGACTCTTTTTCGGTGAGTTTAGCGGCTTTTTGCTGTGTTTAGGGACTGCATTCGAGACTTATTTTGCGGGGAAGAATTCACCCCTCCTCGCTCAAGGCTTTTGCCACAAGACCTCGTATGGATTTGCATACAAGGATTTTCGATTGCTATTTTACGTAATTGCTTTCAGAGTAATGCTCCACCTCGCAATCATTGCATTTCCGAATTCAACCCCAATGCTATATTTAATGTTTACCAACAAAATCGACGACATAGAATGGACGTCCCAATCAATATGAGCAGCAGAAACACAACCAAACGCATATCCTCGTGGAACCGTCAGGAGAATTCGTCGAGTTACACCAGATCATCGTATGTCAACGGGCTCTTGGATACTTAGGCAATCAGCCATTCTTCCTTTCATCGTCACCGAACTGATCCTTTTAAATTGGTCGCTGTATTGTTGGTTAAAGCCTAGCTCTGAACAAATATGTAGGGCGATCAGGGACAGCAACTGATCTTTTGTTGCTGGCTTTGTGGTGTGAGCAAGCAGGAAGACCACGGCTGTCATGGTGGGTTGTATAATGGCTTTCTATGGAGAATCAAGTGATTCACTTCCTCATTGAGCGATTTAAGCGTTGAACAAAGGGAGACATATTGGTTGCTACCATAAGTTGTTGTCACATTGAGAGAAAAAGATTTAAGAGAATTCACATTCAGACTTGATCGACGCCTAAAGCTGTTGAAGATGGTGTTGCACTACTGGTCCTGCAGAACAGCTCACAAATTGTAAACATCTCCTATTGATCCTGTATCGTATGAAACTGTCGCAAGGATTCTGCTAAAGGCGAATCGATATGTGATGAGGTGACTTGACTTTATGTTGTCGAGGATGTCGGCTTACTAAAACTTCATCGTATTAGCCCAAGGCTACCATCATCATAATCATTGTGGACTGATCTTCTATATTCTGTTGCTAACCCCTGCCCCACACTCATCAATGTCTATTTCCAGCCGGAGTCCTTGAGTACAGTCGAGACGCTGTCCCAGCTGTTCGACCTCAAAATCACCGTCCATATCTGGCATGATACAGTCCGAGTCAGCGTTTCGATGTGAGTTGACTTTCCACCTCTTGTTTGCTAGTGGTTTGCTTAGGTTCTGATATTCTTCATCTTCAAGCCGCTTTCGTATTCTAGCACAGTGTTCTCCAGACGGACAATTAAACGGGTCAAGGCCCGCTTGTTTATTCATGACATTTCTGTGGCCACGCTGGTGTCCGATTTCCAATTTTGTTTAGCTCCTGAACTAAATAAGAAATTGGAATGGCTGGTTTTCTGACTTTCGAGGGCGTGTGCTGAGCTGCCTCGAGACTTATTTTGCTTCATGATGTGTCTTCGAACCAGGTGATATGCAATTCAGCAAATTTTGGCAAAGCGGACGTGTTCCTTCTTCATAAAAATGCGAGCTCATTAGTAACGTAGATAGGGGCTAGCCAAGCTCTGATTTCTAAGTTGTGTCGTCACGCTCTGTTGCTCACGGCACAGGGAGCATTGGATCCAGAAATTCTTGTAATTTTCAAGAACACAATGTTTGAGTTCTCTCTCTTATACTGTGTTGCTTCAGAACCCAACAAGACACTGTCAAGGAGCTGAGCTGGCAATTATGAGCCGTTTCACGCAGGGGAGCTGGAGTACGGGAAGTGAACATGCTGGCCTTGCTGATAGCCTCTCGTCGGACGGACCGAAAGGAGATTTTTTTATGGCCCTATAGACAAGTCAGCTCTGCATAGGGCGGGATCCGTACAGCAATTTCCTTGAAACCTAGATCGACCTCGAAGCCTAGGTCGTCAGCTTTTGTCGCTTTTATCGTTCCAATGGCACCAACCTGATCCAAAGAGATAAAGAATTAGCCTTCCTCCCAGTACGAGGAAGAAGATAACATCTTCCATCGTCAACGAACTGTCTCAATCAAACCATTGTTACTGAAAAAAATGTTTTTTACAATAACAATTATTTAATTTCAATTTCCAAATAATTATTAGACGGGCGAATTACTCTCATGCCCTCCAAATGTCATTTAATTACTCTCATGACCTCTAAATGTCATTTTATTACTCTGATGTCCTAAAATTAAGGAGTGATTTACTTTTTTGCCCCTTGGATTCTATAATAGATTCTATAATAGAATCTATATAGAATCTACCTCAAATTCATTGATTCTAGTCTATCTAAAAAAAACTAAAAACTTTTAAAGGCAAGCACGCATTTAAAGGAAAAGAAATAATATATCTATAGAATCTATTCCCCTTTTATAGAATCTAGTCTAAAGTAGTTAGAATCTATTCTTCTATTATAGAATCTATTTCCCTTTTATAAAATCTGATCTGAAGTAATTAGAATCTACTCTCGTTTTTTAAAATCTATCCTCCTTTTAGAGAATCTACTCTTTCCTTATAGAATTTATATTTTTTTTCCTTATAGAATCTATTCTAAATAAATAGAATCTAACCATTTTAAATTAAAATCTATTATAGAATCTAAAAGGCATGAGAGTAAAATTATTATTATTTTTAGGGTATGAGAGTCATTAAATGAGTTTTGGGGGGCATGAGAGTAATTTATCATTATTAGATATCTATAACATTTATATGTGAGATAAATATTATTTATTTTATTTTCGAAATAGTAAGAATTATTTTTTTCCTATTTAAATTACATCTTTATAACTATTAATTTTTTATAAAAAGATCATTAAATTGAAGCTTAAAACCTTCAAAAATAAAATTAGTTTTTTTTTATTAATTATAATTAAAAAGCTTTTAAAGATTTAAAACTAATTTCAAATTTATATATAACTTTTGTATAAATTAAAAAAATCAATATTTTAAAGCTTTAGATTTTTACTTAGAAAAATCCTAAAAATCCAATTTTTATGATATAGACTTAAAATGATTTGAATTATATATATATAAATTTTCAATATATTATATTATGTTTTGATAGAGATATTAATAAACTGAAAAAGCACTTTTTGGTATAAAAGGGTGGCCCAAAATAGGGGTGGCCAGAAAGTCGGGTACCCGACTTATCCAATCTATCGGACATGAGCTGAAACATTGGAGGCTGTTAGTTGTGGTATAGACCTATGTATTCGGATGGGTCCCGATTTCGTAGATAACGACCACGACTAAAGCTCTTCTTGCTCCCACGATAGTCTTTAGCGATAGGTTTTTGGGAATAACGATTCATATCAGGTCTCTCTTGGGGCTCAGTGCTATGTCCGCGTCCGAAAAATCAAGGTCGTCCCCTTCAATCTCTGATCGTGCTTCGCAATCAGAGCCATCATAATCGCTATTTGGAACCTGCTTTCGATTCTCTGGTCGGATGCAGGAACTCGTCTTTCAATACTCTTTCTTTCCACAAGTGTCTTTGTCCGAGCATAAGTGCTGAAGAACCAAGGGGGTAGATGTTCTCAGATGTGGACGTGGTTCTCTCAACATTTCTTCCAAGAACCTCGAGGAAGCTTTTTGTCACAGAAATTGCAATGGTCGTGGGTTCGATCTACGATTAAGAAAGTATTCTCTTTGATCGGTTCTGATATACTCTTCATTTCATCTTCTGATAGACCTTTGAGGTAGCCTTTATGGGATTTGGTCTTTAGGCGATTTCTCATAGTCTCCTTTCTCGGGAATGTTTTCGAGCAACCAGGCACAATGCAAGCGAAAAACTCATAAGGATTATGGATTTTTTTGTGGGATCCAAGCCCTTTAAGCTCCACGCTTGCGTTACAATCGTTGTAGTAACAATTGTATTCGTTCGAGGAGACTTTGCGCTGCTTCCTGAAAGAGGAAGAGATACTCGTGGAATCTTCATAATCACTAGGACGCTTAGATGAACGTAAAAAACTGAGGGGTTTCTTTTTATTCGTGGTGTCAAATCAGAGAATGCAGTTCTTGTGTTGTGTCTTCTAGAGGAAATATTCTGCGGTATAGGCTGATCGTATCCTGTTTTGGAGTGCAAGCTGTACGGCGCGACGGTGCGTTGCTTCATCGCAATGATCATTACAACTCCACTATCGAGCGCGGCCGGATTATCGTGCAAAGGTCTGCCCCTCTTGAAATTGAATTGGTTCGCGATGAAGATGGTGTTGGAGAAGAAGTGTTGTCAAGGCTTCAATTTTTTGTGGTGAATAAGGATGATGAGGCCGGAGGAATTTGTTTTAGACCCACTAAGGTTATTGGCGACTCTGGAATCGCCAGAAACGTTCGTACATTGATTTCAACCATGACACATATTACACTCATTAACTCTTGGGTCAACAACTGCTAGAAAAATCACTCATCTTGCGATATAGCTACGAGAAGCCAGTTGCCCTCGAGACTGTTGAATATATCTGGTGATAAGGATGTCATTCATTTGGTAGAGACTACGGATCTCCCAAGCAGCGCCAATCGACCCTCTTACGCAACGTTGTCACATTGCTGGGGCGCTAATTGTATCATTCAAACCACATCATCTACTACAAAATCTTTCTATAGTGGAATTGAAAAGCGGATCTCCCAGCTACCTTTCAGGATGCAATATCCGTAGTACGAGCTTTAGGATTAAGATTCATATGGATTGACTATCTTTGCATTGTCCAGGAGTCTCTAGATGATTGGAAGCATGAATCGATTCTTATGGCTTCAATATATTTCAATTATTATGTAAACATCGCGGCTACTGGTGCTGCTGATAGTCCTAAAGGGTGCCTGGCACCTAGGAATCCACTTCATCAATCCATCCCCTTGTTCGCAAAAGGTCTCCTGAAGCCAGCGACAGAGGATGAGAGCATATTTGTCCGCCGTTCGCTCAATGGACTCCATCAATTTCATTCCACTCCGAATATATTGAGAAATGAGACCACTGACTAATGGGGCAAAGAAAAGCACGAGGCGCCATTGTTGTCAAGAGCCTGGATTTTCCAAGAACAATATTTAGCACCAAGAACTTTGCATATTTGCACGTCAGAACTAGTCATGGAATGCCGCAAAGAACTAAGATGCGAATGTACTGGACTCGATTCTATCGCATCCAACCCTCTTCGCGACGCACAAGATATTTCCTACGATAGTTGGCTTCGTGCCGTGGAGGAATTCTCCAGGTTGAGATTGAGCCACGAAACCGATCGATTGAGTGCCTTGTTAGGTATTGCCAAGGTTTTCCACGCTAAAATGATGTCTACATATCTTCAAGGACTTTGGGCTGAAGATCTTGCAAAGGGCTTACTGTAGGATGTTACGAGGTATGAAGACGTACATACCACTGTAAGTACTCTTAGTTTGCCACCGAAGAGGCAAAATGGAGAAGTAGCTCCAACGTGGTCATGGGCTAGCATGGTGATGACAGAGGGGATTGGAATAATCTTTCCAGCAGCCCATGATGCATCATTCTCCAAAAATTCACAGTTCCATACTTCGGACCCCGCTTCACTACCCACAATGTCTCTCAGCACTTCATCATTCGAAAACTTCCTAGAAACAAAAACAATTTGCATTAATACCGAATATTTTTTCGCAACAGTTTTTCTGCCAGAAACGGGGGAGAACACGATGCTTGTGTTTGACGCGGATATTGAAGACATGATTTGATATCTATATATGGTATGAATTTGGATATCCCTTCGCATCCGGGAGGTCTTCCGTAGAAGCAGAGCTGGGAAGTTTGCTGCTTACTTCTAGGTTTAATGACAGAGAGAAATCATGAGTTAAATGAAGAAGCAGACTTCTTCTGCACGCTTGCGGTTAGATTCAACTCAGTTATCGATGCATGGGAACGGATTGGTGTACTTGATGTCAGTAAAGATCATCCAGACTTTTCAAGTATAGGATAACGGGACTTTAATCTCATTTGATTACAATCACAGACATAAGTCAAGGTGATCATGGAACAGTAGGATAAATTTTATAATATAAGTCAACAAGCTATCCACTCGTTTCTACCTAGGTAGGTACAGAAAAGACACAAAAATGGGTATCTAACAACCAACACTCAAAATGCTGCGATGAAAAAGGAAGATGGTTCACATGAAATCCCGCAATGTTGCTCCACTACCATCGTCATTGTCCCGAGTACCCTTCGGTAATTGGGACCTTGAATAGATAGTGTAAGAGTGACAGCCATTCCTCCTCATTGTGCTGCCTCTGACTCTCTCATCTTTTGCTCTACCGCAGCTCGACGAAGTCTCTCAGCAGCTGCATCAGCAAACAATTTATCATCACCCGTCAATCCCAACTCTATTGCCCGCTCAGCGCGCTCTATGCTATTTCGGGGACGATCCCCCGCCTTTCTCGGAATCCACGCACGCAACAACCCCTCGCGTCTAAGACGCGCATCCGACATTTCCGTGAAGCGTATATGACGAGTGTAGAATTCTCCCCTCTCGTTGAAGAATTTTGAAGCGCGTAAATGTCTGTCGAGTGGACTCAATCTTGCCAGTTGAAGAATATCTTGATCGGTCAGATTTTCTCCAGTCGAGTACGGTAAGGCCATCAATCGTTTAGCTTCAGGGTGGTATTTTGCACCGAGAGTTTTACGTCTACGATGCAAAACTTCGTGGTAGACACCTTTGTTGTTGATTTTCTGTTTGATTCCGCCCCATTTCTTTACTGTATCTACATCTGGGCCACCAATTTCTTCGTAATTGTTATGAGTAGGGGTAGGTTGATTATCATAGTTGCGAATACGTGATTGAGGGGCCTTGGAAGGATACGACGAAAGAGCTTGAGAGATGGCAGATGATGGGAAGGCAAGATCTCCTTGGCGCTGGAGCTCGCAGGCAAGCTCCCGGTTCTGTAATCGGAATTGACCAATCAAAACTGCGCCAAGTTGATCATATCGGCCATGAATGCTTTGTCTCTCATCAATGATAGCTCCATGCTCAGCTAACATGTATCTCATGACAGTATCTATTTGATCCTGCTTTGAAGAGTTTTCAAGAATAGGTCGATTCAGACCAGGCCTAGCAGCATAGAAATTTTCGATGTCTGTTTTGTTTCTCGGAATCCATGACTGCAAGTACGAGACTTCTTCAGTTGTAGCTGGTGTGGGGAGATTCATGGTGATAACTCCTGGTTGTAAATCTAGGTGTTCGTCAAGATCAAGACCAGGCTCGGGGACTTGAGAAACTGGCGGATCATTGAGGGTTTCGCTGATATAGTATTGACTATCAGTAACATTTTCATTGATAGCGTGCTGGATAGGAAGAATTTGACCGCCAGGAGATTGGTCGCGAGTCAATTGATACAGGTAAGGTTGTGCCTGGGGTAAATCTCTAATATCGTAATCAAAATCATCAGAAGGTCGATTAAAATCAGAACTTGTAGGTTGCAAGACCGTTGATGGTGGGCAAATTCCGAAGGACTCGGAGTCTCCGGTTTGTGTACTTGCTTGTGGCGATGATGGCCGGAAATGATCTGAGGCGCCAGGCTGATATTTTTGCAGCGAAGTTAGATCTCCAACATACTGATCGTATTCTTGGGGTGATTTGGAGGATCCAGATTGCGCGCGCGATGAATACTGTGGTTCCCTTGAAGACTTATAGTCTTGTCGATCTAATTGAAATTGAGATGTTATTAATCACAATCACACGCAATAAGATCAGAAGAAAAACTTACAAGATGAAAGATGGTCTAAATTGTCGTTTCTAATATTATGTTCCTCGGCAGAAAGATATGAGCAAGAACCAGACTTATGACCATCTTCATATTTTAACTCTGGCGTGTCACCTAATTGCGCGGTCAATCTATGTAATTTTGCCTTTCGATGGAGGGGAAATGATATGTACCAAGTTGTGTTGAAACCGGGTGGTAAACATGGTCATCTTCTTGCTCTTGCTTAATAAAGGGAACTTCCTGCTTGATAAAAGGAGTTTCTGGCATGATTGAAGAGGCTCTTTGTGAGGAGCTGCTATTCTTCTTGTTTCGTTCGTCTTCTTGCAAAAGAAGAGGATCAAGAAGAAAAGTTAAGTGCGACATTGTGTGTTTGAATTGAGAAACTTGAGATGCAAAGATCTAGTCGTTGTGGTATTTGTGTTGCGAGGAGAAAAGCAAGAAAAAATCAAGGACAAAGCTCGAAGAGGTAATTTAATATGGTTGCTGTACGACCAAATTATAATCAGAGACTTGATAACCATTTTGTTAGTGAATAACGGAGCCAATGAAAGGCTGAAGATTTTGGATTATTGTCCTAAAAGACTGATGAATGCTGAGCCTATGACTTCATTCACTTTTTGAACAATATGAAATTGAGAATGCTCTGGAAAAACATTTCTTTGGTGAATGTGAGACTCCATCTCTCATCTTTTCACTTTTCGGATGATAAAGTAGCAAATATTCTAAGTTTCAAGCAAGTGACCGTTTAATGTCATTCTAGCAATTGATATTTTGATCTCCTCAGATTTATAGAGTTAGTTAGCGATTTCTCTTAGTTGTAGATCGGAATTCTTTCATCATAACTGCAGATGCATCGGTGTCACATCAAGCAAGGTCTTCTGCAAGATTCACTATCTTCACGCTGAAGTAATATCAAAGGTCCTGCAGGCAAATCGATTATCACGGGTTAGATCAAGTCATTTAGAGTCAAAATATCAAGCTTTCTAGAAATATCATTGCTGTACCTAGGTACTGTCGATATTATTACGGATAGGGGATTCTCCGCCAGAGATGCGTTACTTCGCTTCGCTCGATGAGTCAGCTGTAACCCCTCATTCACAATTAGGGTTTGAGAATTTGAAGCACTGGGACGTGGGTGGGAATGTGATAGACAAACTCATACGATTAAGCTAGCTTTACAGAAAGTAAATAAGATAAGACAAAGTTCCATGACCTTGCTCATAGGTTGATAGTCATTTGCCAGCGTATTTATTAGCTTAGAATTGTGGTCACATCATCAACCGCAAACGAACAACTCAGATCCAGGCCAGCCTAAGATTTGCTGACTCCTATATAAATTTAGGATTATATGACACTCAGTTTCATTCGCGGTAATAGGGTTAGGTTATCTCTGTATCGATATCTCGAAAAGTCATTCGTGCAGAAAAACCTATTCAAATTCATCTCTCGGTAGAGAAGCATGCTAACTTCATCTACAAAAACCCCCTAGAGACCATTTACCATTGAGGATGTGAGCTGAATTCCAAGTCAGCCTATAAATATGCCCAGAACTGTTCACCCTAGAAAATTCAAAACTCCCCGCGATCAGTGAAAGACACAACTATTGGAAGTGAGATGGAGATAAGTATGGCATCGAAAACTAGTCACACTGTCACACTTTGTAATCCTAAAGCATTCACCTTCCTGTATTCAAGAGACTGCAGGTGTTAGACAGTGGGCAAGACAAGCAGAGCAGTCTAGGGATTTATCACTTACATGTTTTTCCTCAACGATTTTTCATCTACTTGATTTATTTCCACAGACACTCCAATCGTCATGAGCTTGCTGTTGGTGATCAACATAGTTATTTGAATACCCGGATCCGGTATTGCTTGATGAGGTAGCAACGCTTCCCACTGCATTCCAAGGAGCTTGTTGAGGAGTTTCGGTAGCCCAGCGATCCATTAGCGTCATCGAGTTTGTATTGGTAATCGAATAGGAAGTGTATGATTTTTGATTTTGGCTTTGAGCACTACCATTGTTTGATAGTACAGCACGATTGACTTCTGTGAATTGACTTTGGGTATAGTAGTCGGTCCACTGCCCATTGGCTGTATACTCGGCTGTATTTGCGCTGTCCGAAGATTGGACGTGAGCTGCCTAGATTATGCATTAGTAAAAGAACTAACTTTGATCAAGAGGAATATACCTGAACGGTTGATTTATCGTATGGTGAGTTGGCCATTATGATGGAACTATAATGAACTTGGTGATATTGATATGGCCTTGAAATATGTTTTGAGAGTTTCTGATTGGGATACTGCGTTCTCTGGTCTCTCTATCTTAGACGACCAATATCTCGTGTTGTTTGGATCAAAAAAACTGAGAGGGTTGAGCAAGTAAAGGCTTGAGCTTTTAATGAAGCTTCTGACGATGAATCAGCAGTATGTTTTCTCGGAATTCAGGTGGAATAAGTTGTTTGAGATAGAAAGACTCTGAAGCATGTAGGAAGATTGAGTGGAAAACCATTGCTCTTTATATAAGAATTCATCTTGTTACTAGAGCTTCCGTCCTCATCTTGTCTACTGTGTTGAAAGGCAATCTTCACAAATCTTCCCCAACAGCTGGGGACTTTTGTCACCCCAGACCTAAATGACATAGGCCACTGTTTTCGCCCAACTAAATGCAACTCGACTAGGAATTGAGCAGAAGGAAGTTATTACGAGACACTTACCAAAGTCCCATGCTGCTGGGGACTTTTGATCTTGCCAAACATGCTGTCGATGAGCCACAGTTATGATTGCCTTTTCAGAAATTTTCTGTATTGCTGTGCACCAATTGCGGCATATCCATGCAGGGGAAATGTGAGCACTTAGCCGAGATAATATCACGGCTGGAACTCCGTTGAATCTAGATGATATTTCTGGCAGCTGTATGGTACTTTTGGTCAGTTCCAATTCCAAAGGTTCCTCGGCCTCCTACAAGGGTGTTCATGTGGGGGGTTTTAACTGTGTTGATCATTAACCTAATTAAATTACAGTCGGGACTATGTCATACTGCACGCAATTAACTTCCAGCTGGACCATTTGTGCCAATAATTATACGTGCGTGAACTGCTTTCCTGAAAAAATGTAAGGATTGTTCTAGGTTGCTGGTAAAATTCACTGCGAGAAAATTAACGATAATGAACGGATCGATTTTAAAGTCGGCTAATACACCTAATTTCATAACTACCTTTCAAAACGTAATTTTTCTATACTTCACCAAAAACATCTAAATGTTATATTCCTATTGTTCGTTCTATAATAATTTTATTAGTCTAATATCGATTTCAATGAAAATGATATTTTACAATAAATAATAATTAAATCTATTATATACTCAATTTTCAATTAGTTTAGAATTATATTGATTGAAATAGAAATTTAAAAATGAAAATCTAAAAATGAAAGGCTTTTTCTTTGAAAGTTAGTTGTAAAAACCTTTAAAATATTATATTATTTTAAAATCATTATTATTTCATTTATATTATTTTTGTTAAATTCAAATTTGAAAGATCGATTTAATAATTTAATAACTTTTATAAAATATAGAAATTTTTGATTTTGAAGCTATATTAATAAAATTAGGATTTTATAATTGATTGATTTCAGCTAAAAAGTCGTGAGATTATAAAATTACGTTTTAAAAGTTGGTTATGAAATCGAGTATAATAACCGATATCCCTACATGTTACACAACCCTGTATCTTGCACATCTTTATTTCTTTTCAAAATGATATATTAAATTCAATTAATAATTGATTAATCATTATATTTTATTAAAACTTTTTATTAAGATATGATTATATTATCTTTATTCAAAACAAAAATTGATAAATTGAGAATATCTAGATAGTATAATATAATTTCAATATAAAAATATTGATATTAAAATATTATATATTGATTTATTCAATAATATAAATAAAAAGAATTATTCTTTTTTGAATAATTTAAAATTTTGATTTATTCTTATATAAAAAATTAAAAAAAGGTAAGCTTTTATATTAAAGATTCCAAAATATCTTAAATTATTATGATAAAATTTATAAAATTTTCTTTTAAATTAAAATCAATTATAAATTAAGTATTTTGTAATATTTGAATAGAAAGCTAATTTTATAATAATATTTATATATTAATTTGGATTAAAAAAATATAAAAAGCTATATTTTATGAATTATATATACTTATAATTATTTATTAAAAAACACTTACAATTAGGTATTATAATAATATTATTACAATAATTTCTTTTCAAATAAATTGTTTTTTAATATAATTCTTGAAATATACTATTATTTTTTATATTAATATCAAATATAAAATATTATAGGATTGAATTAAAAATGAATTTTGAATTTAGAATTCTTAGAAATTTTGAAAAAATTAAAGATATTTTCTTAAATAAAATTCTTTTAAAAATAAGTTTATTATATATTTCTTTTTTAAAAAAAATCTATAAAATTTTGAAATTTAAAAAAATAAAAAATATTTTTAAAATTGTCATTTTCTTATTCATTAATTTATAATAGATTTAATATTAATTTTTATATTGTTTATTATTTTTAAAATGATTTTATTATTCTTATATTATATTCTTTAATAATAGTTAAAGATAAACTTAATAAATCTAATTTGAATTATAATTTTTCTTTTTCTTTTTATAAAAAGAAAGGTAAATATATTTTAAAACCAATTTTTAAATCTTTTTTATTCTTTTAAATTAAATATACTATTAAAATCTTATTTAAAATTTAATTCTTAATGTTTTTTTAAATGTTTAAACTTTTTTCTTAAAATATCAATATAAAAGAATTTGAAAAACTAATTTTTAGTTTTATAAATAAATTCTAATATAGTTTTTTATTATATTTTTGATATCTTATAATAATATTATTTTAAATTGATTAATATTTTATATTTCTCAAAAATTCAGTTTTGCTTTATAATATTCTTGAAACTTCTATATATTAATTTTGAAATTATTATAATGATTTTTGAATTTACAATTGATTTTTAATTCAATAAATAAAAGTGTGCAAGATAGAGGGTTGTACAAGATGTAGGGATGTCGGTTACTTTGTATGTGAGGGACTTTTGTTCTCACCTAATCAGTTGTGTTACATTCAAGTCTCCGCCACAAGACAAATGTAATCGCTTGAAAACGACACTTGACTCAATTTTGGCTGAGCTTTGTGGAGGTACGCAAACAAATTGAAAACAATAGAGAATGCGATGAAGGATGAAGTGAGGCGGGTGAGATTGGAGACTGAATGATTTATCACCATTACCATGTACAATCGCTCGTGAATGAGCTGGCTTACTTTGTTGATACGTACGCAGTAAAGTATGGTCCGGAAACCCTGATCTTGAAGGGGACTTTTGGTCAGCCATTGAAATGTATCACAAGGCTAGATTCTACAAAATCGACTGATGAGTACCAGGCTGTCTCGATGTTCTGCAATTTCTTGCCCAGCAAGATTTACTCTTCAATTGGCGTCGCAGAAAGTGTTTCTTCTGTACCAGATCTCTCACTACTGGAATTAAAATGTTTATCTACGAAACACGTTTTCATTGCCAATCACTCCAGAGCATTCACCCTTGCCAGATCCTCACATCAACATCATGTCAGCCCAAACATTTGTCGAGAATCATATACTTATGGATGTCGAAACACAGTCCTCACTATCTACCAGAGGCCACAAAATCCTCTCCAGAGAAGAATGGTTAAAATTCAAGCCGATCATACAGCAATATATATAGACGAGAACCAGACGTACCCTACTGTTGCTCGTGAACTCGCGAGAAGGTTCGACTTTTATCCTACGTAAGTGTTCGGTTTCTCATATTGATTATTGAACGGGAAGGATGTGATGTCGCATCTGGAGGTTCCTCTGCCTCTTTGATAGAATGAAGTTTATCATAGAGATATTGATACTCTGGTTATAGAAGATGTCAATTCACACGGAAGACCGAGGAGTGGGGTTTGAAGAAGAATTTCAGGAAGGCGAAAAGGAAGCTCCTTCTTCAAAATGACAATAAAAGCGACATTGTAGAGTTTGTTATTGGAGACAGACATGTTTCGGGCCCCAGAAGAATCCAAAGGCCGAAGAGAAGATATGCATATGAAAGCTCATTGTCTCAAGGTTTGATATTCCTCAAGACAACTATACATTCATCGAAAGTATTCTAATATTTGATTCGGTGCATTCAGATCTCTCGTATCGAGACACCAATATCCCGCCAAAATCTGTTGGGCCAAATTGCTCACTCGAAGAGCGACTCCCCATATTAAATCATGTGGGTGAAATTGCTTCAGCTCATGTGGAATCGACAATCTCAAACGTTAGCGAGGAGAATGACGCTATGGATCTAGAACAATGGCCCCTCAGTTGGGATATTGATGTCCCTGAATCTCCTGGATTGACTCGACTGCTTAGAATATTGGAGATTGAAGCTTCTATGCCGCCGCTAAATATTGATGAAGTTGTGGGTAAGCAAGAGATTATTTCCGGGAATGAACTTCGGAATAACGTAGAGTACCACGGAAAAACAAGTAGCCAACTATCTACCCTCTGTAGTCGCGCCAGATACGATTACATCCCCACTACTATGGTGAGACCTCTTCCTGTCTCAGAAAAAAGAATCCCGTGGAGTCCGTTGTTCGAGCTTGATATTTTCCCAACTCCTCGAAACACAAGTGGTGCTTGTCGTGGGATAGTGACTCGATCTGTGTCCGTCCCATTATTGGACACGTGGAGCAGTCCAAGAATCGCAACTGGGCTCTGAACATCCCTTCCATGTTCGACTCTCCTACCTCGAAGCCTTTCTCTCGTACACAAAGCGCCAATACGGAGAGGCTGAATCAATCATTCAATTAGTGATACAAAAAGTCTTGAATAACCACAATCTGTACCGCAATCATCCAATGATAAGCGATGCACTCCAGCTTCTTGGTCTCTCGATCAAACACAAAAAGGTAGATTTCACTCCGAGACCGAAAAGTTATGTAGATACAACATTCACCAATCTGGATATGGATTACTTCCAAAGCATGAACGACTTGATCAAGGCTTTGTTGGGTGGTCATAAGGTTGAAGAAGCTCACAGTCTATGTATATATATTATGGAATACGCGGAATTAGCACTGGGTAAGAGGCACTATTGGTATAATGGATACAAAGTGGCCCTGGGCCGTATCCTTTCGAAGAGAGGCATGGCATTGGAATCTATTAAAAACTTCTACAGTGCGTTGCTCGGAGCACATCATCGCGGTTTAAGATCCGGCATTTGTCAAAATCTGGGTTCTGCCCTAATGAATGGGAGAAATTTCGAGGAAGCAATATACATGTATAGAAAAAGTCTCTCAATTGACGTTCAACAGCAAGGTTGGAGCAATTTTGCGAAGTTGAAGAAAATATGTGGCAAGCTAGGGTATTGTTATGAAGTGTTGTCGCAATTGCAAGATACGTTGTTCTTGTATGAGAATTTGTTGGGCAAGCTAAAGGATGCCCTTGGAGATGAAAATCCGTTCATCAAGGAAGTCAAGTATTGGGTTTCTGAGGTACAGGAGCGGATGGTAGAGAGTAGCGCAAGTAGTGAGGATGATGGAAGTAACAACACGTATTCTTCGCGTGAGGTCCAAATGGGAGGAGTCGACGATGACTTGGGGTATGGATAGTTTAGCGATAATGTAGTATATGACGTGAGCTTGAGGGAGATATTCGAAATAGAAGACAGGGGGCAGGATGAAGAAATTTTCGATATAGGTAAACAAATTGGTTCAATAAAGCTTTCCTAGAGTGCACAGAGGAGTAAGTTCCATTGTCAAGGATTGGCATTCAAAGTCATCTCTTAACGGTTGGAATAGGATAGTTCGAATTCAAGGATTGATAATCTATCCCTCATATAGACAGATTCCGGACATTATTCATTTCTCATTGTCTTTGTTCATTACATTACTTTACGACATTAACTTTATGTATCCACGACTATATGCATGCCTCCATGCTTTCGTCTACCACTTCAACCGTCGGCTCGCCAACATCGGCAGCATCTAGTTTGGACGACGTCTTTCCCGCTATTAATGCCATTATAATTCTATTCAGCCACCTATTCTCGGGTTCACACTCCTACTTCGTTCCCTACAACTCAGTCTTACAAACAGCTCCCGGACACCTCCAAATATCCGTATAGCTTGAGCCACTGTTGTAACCAATCCTGCAAACTGGTGTTCTCACACCAGCCGTTGGGTTCGTCGTGTTAACGGCTGTACAATTGCCTTCTAGGATATTTCTAGAACTTGTGTACCAAGAGCCTGAAATTACGTTGAGATTGACTTCTACACCGCATATGGCGACTGGTGGTGTGTCAGTTTCTATCATTCGTTTTCTGGGGAAGAGCATGGGGACTGAGGAAACAAGAGAAATTGGGGAAGCTAAATAGAAATGGGAAGGAGAAAAACATACCCTTCACCTGGCCCGTGGGAACCTCAAAACCAAATGGTCCCTTGGGATAGAAATCATACGCCTCAGTACAGTTTGTCTGAGACGCTGGTAAAATCATGGCATATCTCCCTGTGGCTGTCGTGATTGTGTAATCTGAGAAACCGTAGTGGAAATCGGCTAAGGCTGTGAGAGGGAGAGCGAGGAGGGTCGAGATGGAAAAGAGGGAGGTACGCATTTTCGTATTTGTTTGGGAGTTTCTGGAAAGCTTTGATTGTGTGAGGTGCTGTGATGAGGTATGACTGAATGTATGCGAATTCAAATAATATCACATGTGTTGAAGATCTTCAAGATTTACAACGCAGCAGAACCCCTACTCTTCTTATACACCGAATTTTCCGAACCCCATCCCATTCTTACGTTCCCGTCCCATATCCTTTAATACATCATCTCACATATCCAACAGGCCATACACAACAGCGTTCAAATCTAAAATGTGCACATTTTACAGTCAAAACAAGCATAATCCGCAATGTCGATCTCCTAGCCACCTCTATCTCCAATAATCACTAGCGATTCTTTCATCTTATTGGTTCGTTCGCTGCCATCCTTTCTGCCAAGCCTCCAACGCAGAGTACGATCTGCAGGAATACGAGATGCGATTCATGATGTCAGGTACGGGTTCTCGGGGTTCTCGTGTTGGGAATTAAAATCATGAGGTTTCTTCGTCAGACTCGCACTGCTTAGAGAGGAATGAATAGGATGAAGGAGATGGAAGGCGTTGTATAGATTAATAGAATAGGAGGGGGTTTAATTTATATGATCGTGTAATGTTGCACTGACATGGCGGTTTTGGAAAGATCACTGTATTGCGCAGTAGTGAAGGCTCGGAAATACAATCAGCGATGTATAATTATATCTTCGGAGTATTTACTTGTAGTTCGATCAATGCTACGTTACGGGTATGGCTGCGAGGGGAAGGGAGGGAACCGGTACGAGCCGTCCATGATGCATTGGTTAGTTCAACATAAATGTTCGCACAACGAAAAGCCAGTCCTTTACGAATAACGGGCGATGATCCTCAATTTTAATGAATCGGCTATGCTCCACAGCAACTACTTCGCTCACTAATAACAGCGATTAGATGAGGTCTAGAAAAATCTCCAACAGAGGGATTAGCGAAGATAGGGGTTGCTCAGAAGTAATGTGCCAGAAATAGTAGGATTGACGGTGATATGACCGACCACGATATCCCCGATTGAGTGAAATTAGTAGCTATCATTACAGAGCATTTATCATATGGAATAACTTCCAGATAGGGAGATGGCCCACTGGTGGATGAAGCTGTAAACGACGAAATCTACGGGAGTGCCTCGACTTCGGCCGAATCAGATGTTTCTGATTCAAGCAGTTCTATTTAGGGCGAAAGCTCCAAAGAGAGGAATCCAAAGCCTGTGGACGGCGCTGGGAATGAAGCATCCCACGAAAATACCTCCTTTTTGGTCATGTGTGGTGCTTCCGATGGAGGCGACTCATCAAGGAATGGAAGCTCCAAGGAAAGAGGACGGAATGAGACCACAGATGAGAATGATTACTACGTAGTGATTGTTTTCTATCCCTATAGCAATATGATACGTAGTAGTTAGCTTAAATAATCCTTGACTAGTTAGTGATTTAGGAAGAGGAGGAAGACGTGTTCAAAAACCAGTATCTGACATTGAAAGTTGTTGTCTCAAACACGCTGAAGGTTCAATCTCAATGCCCCTTCTCATTCGATCCGTGAAGAATTCGATAAAAGGATTGGCAAAGGTAGTATCTATCACGTTTGAACAGACAATTATATCTACAAGATAGAACTCGCGGATAATGCGATTATGCCCATGTAACTTGTCTCATCTAGCAGAGGCATTAGCGACTTGTTCTAGCTCATAAAAATAGCATATCGGTCACAACTTTAACCTAAATGCCGATTGATCTTCAGCCTTACCAAACAAACCATTAAAAAATCCCAACAAACGATTTGATTTGAACTACCACTCTACTCATAACCCAGCCCAGCCTCGAACAGCTGTGACTCTTCAATCTCAAATAGAATATCGCATTTGAAAAATCCTACACCAATATCTATATTCATATCCATATCCATACCCACAGCCATTCGACAAAATGAGCGGACCCGTCCATGATATCCAAGCCCCTGGTATCCAGGCCCAGGGCGAAATATTATTTCACATGCGAAGAGAAGTCGCGCAACTACTCAATCGATCCAACCCCAGTTTCCCCGGCGCACAGCCTGTCAGTTTCACTAGACGCCATCTCGACGAATTGACGCGACAAGATTATTACGTGTGCGAGAAATCAGATGGTTTTCGTTACTTGCTCTATCTGACCGACGATGAGGCCCACGAAGAATGTCACTATTTGATCGATAGGAGGAATGATTACTGGTATGTACCTAAAGGAAGCCTGCATTTCCCTATTCCTCGCGATATCGAAGGATTCCATAGAAAGACTTTGATTGATGGGGAATTGGTCATGGATAAGACACCGAATGGGATGCAGCCGAAATTTCTCGTCTTCGATTGTATGGTGTTGGATGGGAACAGTCTCATGAATCGCACACTCGACAAACGACTTGCATATTTCTCGGAAAGGATTTTCTCGCCGTACCAAGATCTCCTGCGCAATTTCCCTCAAGAGATACCCTACTTCCACTTCTTAATGGAGTTGAAACGAATGGAATTTGGCTATGCGATGGAAATGATGTTTCGACAAACCCTACCAAACTTGCCGCATGGAAACGATGGCTTGATTTTCACATGCAGGAGTTCGGAATACAAACACGGAACAGATCAAAATATATTGAAATGGAAACCCGAAAATGAGAATAGTATCGATTTTAAACTCGGGCTTGATTTCCCCACCGTTGAGCCTGATACGATGGATCTCGCAGAGGGAAATACAGAACCATACGTTGATTACGATGCCATTCCAGTGTGCAACCTACTCGTCAATGCAGGGAATGGAAAGGATGAATGGTATGGGACTATGCATCTAGAACCAGAAGAATGGGAGAATTTGAAAGAACTCAACGAACCGCTCAACGACCGGATAGTAGAATGTTACATGGATGACAAGAAAAGATGGAGATACATGAAGTTTAGAGACGACAAGGAGGTTGCAAATCATACGAGTACGGTGGAGAGTGTAATTGAAAGTATTAGGGATCGTGTGACAGAGAAGGATTTAATTGCCGCTGCACCTCGAATTAGGGATGCGTGGAAGAGGAGAGATGCGGAGAAGAAAGCCTCTGCCGCCGCTAATGCTGCTGCTGCTGCATGAATATGTAATGGGGATTTAATTGACAGCGGAGTGTACGGAAACCTCATGAGCCATATTTCTTTTGGAGATAATGTTCAGGCGTTAGGCGAACGGAAGAGAAGTCTTAATTGTACCTTATTGTATATTACATGGAACGGCTGTTACCATTCAGTGCAAGCGAAAGGGGAATGGAGCAAACGATAGGAAATGATACCCTTTGACGACTATCGATGTCGAACACGAAACTTACTATGAATGTGCAAGTACCAAAATTACTTCCAAACCATATCCAGCTTCTATCTACGAACTGGAACTCCTTGTTGACTCCACTTCAGGGATCGAAGGGCGACGACTGTTCCGAGCAGAGCTCACATCGGCATCAATGCTGCTTCAGACCAGGTGTATCTGATTAGTAAGATCTTACATAGATACATTCCCATCACATCCTTTTCTTCTGATTGCAACACCGTCATTATGAAAGTTGCAGTACCGAAGGAAAGGGGGGCATAACCCATGGATTAGCAGAACCAACTTTCCATCCTCTCGTGGAAATAATGCAGCGCTTCTCGGAAAAATCGACTGCGTGATTCGAATCCATAGTCTCAAAAAGGAATATTGAAGACTGCTGCTCAGAGAACGCACTGTAGACTTATCATTCATGTCATCGCTTGTGATGAAACAAGAATAAGGGGTAAGAACTCCGATGAATTAGATACAATACTACATTAAGGATATGCAAGAAGCGGAATAACAACCATTACTACAAATTTCCCTCGCCCTCCTCTTTCCGATTACCTAACTCCCCGCCACCGCTTCAAATCATCCAGACTTGTGCTTGTTCCGGTAGCGGCAAGTTCCCAATAGCCAAATCCCATTAACTCCTCCACGCCCAGTGTCAAACCCGATGCAAAATACCCCTCTCCCTGACACCCTCCCCCCTAATGATCACCAAAACTGCGGACCAAAATGCTCGCCCACACCCACCACTTTCTGCACCGCCGCATCTTGTGCATCTAGCGTACTCCTCACAATAGTATTCCCCCACCACTTCGGCGCCTCCACCCCATTAATCGTAAAAGCCACAAAAATAAATATCGTACTCAACGCCAATCCCAAATCCAGCGCCGAACTCGTCAAGTAATTAAGACGACTCCACCATCCGAAATATTTCTGTCTGATGACCTTTTGGAAGATGAAACCTACGATTCCCCAACTAAGATAATTGAGGGGAGTAGCGGGTGGGATTGCTGCTGCGCCGCCGAAGATTAAGGGGGCCATTAGATATTTGATTGGTGATTTGGGGAATTTTTTGGATAGGAGGAAGAAGATGACGGGAACGATTGCTCCAAGACTAAAGAACCAGAATAGGGCGGAATAAATTTGACCTGGAGAGAAGATGCGCTGGGGACCAATGAGACCCCATATTATGGATGCGGAGAAGAAAACGCGACCACCGGGACAGGTGAAATGGGAGGGTTGGTGCGGAGTACAGATGTCGGGGATGTTGTTTAGGGCGAAGTTGAGGACTGCTACTTGGATGAAGCAGGAGAAGGTTGTGGCGACTACTTGGGCCATGAACATTGTCCTTGGCGGAATCTAAGAGCAGAAGAGGTGAGCGAGGAGGCTAAAGCAATGCGGGAACTTTGTGAAAGAAATTCATGGAAGAAAAATAAGGGGAAAACGCATACCTTCATATAATGACCAAATTTCAAATCGCTTACGAACCCCAACGCCTGACTCATGGTAATGTACCCATAAGTTTTAAAAATCATCAAAGCCAACGGCTTTCCAGGTTGCAAATATCCGAAAATAAACTCCGTTAATACATTCAATCCGATTTGTGTGTTTGTTATTGCCTGAATAATGCCAATGGGCAATGAAAAGAAGAATGATATTCCCAGGGCAATGAGGAAAGCCCACCAGGTGAGGTTAGTGGGGAACGCAAGGATGGTGATGAAGGAAAGTCCGACCATTACGATGAAGAGAGACATGTACCACCAAGTGGGGGCTTCAGGGTATTTTTGCATCATCTGTGAACAAGATTAATATGTGCGGAGTGTCAGACGAGGGATGAGAGAATAAAGCACACATACCTTCATGTGAATATCAGGATTCTGTTCCTTGGTACTGTTACGGAATTGAGCCCAGATTTGCTTGCCATGGTGTAAACATGTGTAAACAATTAATGAGGAAATGGCTGCAAATGACAATCCGTACGAGATAGCGAAGGTAGTTGACAGAAATAGAGGTGAGTATGCCTTGTATTCAGCAAGATCTAGAGTAAAATCTTTGGTTAAGATTCTGGTAGTGTTATAAGCAGCTCCGGTATTGTCGTATGTAGCACTATCACTCATGGGTAGGAATGCTGAACTCCATGCTCCTGAGTAATGAATAATCGATGCACCGATCATGTAGAACGAGACCATTCCGATGAGCGTATTGGCAATTGCATGCCACCTATGATATAAATTAGTATATTGAATAAATAATCCACATTGAACATTACTTACGGAGGAATCATAGGACTCCCTATAAACCCAGAAATTTGAGTCCAATCAAACGTCAATGGTATGAGAGAGAGACCACTTGTACCACCAAATAATTGGTTAACAATAACATTGTTAGGAGCGATCCAAGTAGCGAAGGCGAAAACTGATAGGAATTGAGCCAAGAATCCAGGAACAAAGTACCAAACGAATGCACCAGCAGTAACATATCCAAACCATCTGTAACGATGGATTGAACCGCCAAAGACAGTTGGATCGGGTCTCTCGTTGTTTTCGTACATGGCGTTCATGAGGGTGACGCTGACGAGATTGGCGGGCCAGATCATGGCCGCAGGGTACCTGGGTTATGTGTTAGTAGTTACTCAATAAGGATTGTGAGTGCTCCATGAAGATTTTATACAGAATAGGATAGTATGAGTTGACGAGCGCTCAAAAAGGGAAGAGCAATGAAGGGGAAGCAAGTGTACAACACAAGTAAAGTCGTAACAGTGAAAAAGAGATTTTGATAGAGTACTTACACCAAGAACTTGCGCAATATACCAGCAATGCCATAACCAATGGATTGAGTTGAGACAACCAAAAGTACTTGGAAAGCCAACCCAAAATCTTGTTTGTAGAACGCAATTTGGGCAAGCAAGATATCAGTAGCATATGCTGCGCTAAAACTTACGCTTGCCATAACGACAATGATGGAATGCTCTTTGATATTGAAAGGTCCTGGATTCAATGACCACTTCAAACCAAAGGTATCGAATTGCTTCTTTGGCATGACTTTGGCCCATCCATGACCTAAAGGCCAAGCGATAATTTGAGCAATCAACGCGCCTAGACCAATCGAAGGAGATCGAAGAGAAAAGAGAGTATTCATCGATGCTCCAACTACCACCAGTAACAATCCGATAGTCCAGGCACGAATAGTGTTCGCGGGTACATCCTCATCATAGTTCTTGACTGCGGCTCGGACTTCCGGGTATGGGGAATCCTCCTCGACTGCTGTGTAGGCATCGTCATCATCAAAAGACGACTGATCCGGAACTTTTAACTTCTTTCCGTCCTCGGGGTAATTGGGATCTATCTCCGTATAAGCTTGTTGCCCATGTACTGAAAACCATGCGAACAAACCCCATTGTGAGAGTCTTGCTTTCAAATCCGTTACTGGATCTGATCTATGCCTAGCCATTGGAATCCCCTCCGTTGTATCTATACTACTACTATTTACATCCTCCATCCTGGGATTCGAATCCCGATCACCCTGAACTCGTTCATAGAAGAGTGCCGTCGGGCCAGCCAACTTCTCTTCTTGTAAGGAGGTCATGATGAATAACACGGAGATCGATCAACGGTCTGACGAGAGAAGAGATCCAAGGGATACATAGTATATAAGTCATTGCGATAGAATAGTGTCCCACTTTACGCACTAGAATTGGGATTTCAAAATCACCGATCAGAGCACGGTTGGATTTTAGACCTACATGAAGCACCATTGATCCGGGGAAGGACATCAGATGGGATCTCGCGTTAACACATCCCTAATTCCCGCCATTCTACTATTGATTAGAATAGTGGGCGCAGGTTCCGTGATTTTTATAACCAAAATCGATAAATCCTGGGACGTGGACACTCAAGTGTACTCTTCAGCGCTTGCGATAGAGGAAAGCATGAACATTGACATCGAAAGATCCCTCACGCCTGATCGCCATCTTTCAATTGGCCCCAGCACCATCAATATTGCGAAATTAACCTTTAATAAGCTCCAAACCCAGAAAGGCAATTCGTGTACTCCATGAAACAGTACTGCGGCGAAAATTCTTCATGCATGGGAGGAATAAACATTTAGTGGAAGAACTAAACGAAACAAGCTACCGAGACCATGGTGCCGGTAGATATTAAGAAGCTTCAGGTCCCGGAAGTTCAAGATCTGCTCCAAACTCCTGAAAGATATCATGAAGTGGCGGTCGCATTTGCCCTTCCTTTTCCAAGTTTGAAACAACAACCGGACATCTAATCGATGCTCACGGACTTTCGTGCCCGAGCATTTGATTTGATGTCCATTGTCTGTATCAAAAGTATATGGGTCAATCTATGATTATCGGAGGTCAGTTGTAAAACTATACAATCTGTCAGAGTGCAAGACTCTCGAGCTGCAGATACCTAGTCAGTTCAATTGGTCTTGACACGGATATGATATGAGGTGTGGTTGCGCGAACGCACTAACCCCAATATATCTTCGTTCAGCCATGATTACGTAATACACAGCGGGCTGTGCTGCAAACCTCACATCATGTCAATTCGATGTTGTATTCCAGATCGCAAATTGGCCAATAATCGCTTTCGGGATGAGGTGTTCAGAAAACTGTTGCTCAAGATGAGAGATGGATATGTCATTTTGTCCATACAAACCAATGCCTTCTGCACACATGTAGGTTATTCACGGTAACGAGGTAAATTAGATCATCACATTGCAGGCATGCAAAATCTTTCGAGAGTTAAGATGTATTGATCAAAGTCTATACATAAACTGTTTAAATCCAGGCGACAGCCAATACTCGCTGCAAAATATGAGCAATCATAAGTAGTGCATATCCCATGCTCAGAAATGAAGCATTAAACCCAAATCAAGTAAGTGACCCATATTGTAACGACGAGCTGTGTCCCTAAAATCATCATTATCGATCCCTTTCATCCTACAGTTCTTCCACCCTAGGTATCATGGCGTAATCTTCGTATCTAGTAGTAACAATCAAGGGTCACAAAATGACTGGAGAGAGTTCGACTCGGGATCCATAGGATTTGGAGAATGATGAAATCCCTACGAATCATCTGTCGCCACCAACCTTGAAACTACTCGGGCAATCTGGCGGCGTAGAAAACACCATCAGTTACATACCACTACACGATGAAACCACCGATCAGCGACATATCAAAATCGCAACGAAGCATGAAACTTACTCTGATTTTACCAATATCACCACTGTCAATCGTCATTCTGTTCCTCTGAGTCCAGGTATCATCGAGCTCCCGAACCCAATACATGCGGAAAGGATCATCATCAGAGGGCTTCATATCTTGCTTCTTGCTCGCCTCTGGTATCTGCATCTGTTGCAATTGGATCTCACTACCGGTAGCTCCGTACGTGCCCATGGCGGGCTGGGGAACATAGCCTGCGCCCAAAGGTACTTGTTGATTGTTGCCTGCAAATTGAAGGTAAGGGTTGTAAGGGTAAGGTTGGAAGGCGGGTTGAGGGTAAACAGGTTGATGTTGAGCTGCCTATAGCAAAGAAGACATGTTAGTGAAGAAGACGAGAACTTGCGATGTTGATGCAAAGAACAAATTTCATGCGCAACTTGCGCGAAAAGAAAAACGAACAGAGAAAGGGATCGGAGGTTGAACTTGCAGCATATGCATAAAATTGTTGAAGGTTGGGAGATTGTGCAGATGGCATGGCAGGTGCAGGTACGACTGGAACTGGAGTCTTGGTTTCTCGAACGTAGACAACACCATTAACAATAATGGCACCGTCAGCGCGGGGGATGTAGGTATGTTCGTGAGGTCCAGCGGTAGTATCTGGAACCTGGGGTTGGAAGTTTTGGACGGGTACTTCAGTCATTGTTGCTTGAATGCTTTGGAGCATTGAGATTATTTTATTGGTTGTAAAATTGATGTAGTTGATTCCTATATCTCTCAAAAGCTGAGATATAGAAATTAAGTCTTGAGTTGTCGCGTTCATGGAATGGTCCAACGTTCTAGCTGTGGGGTTTCTTTTTGCGAAATCACTCAAGTAAAAATTCGAGGTAGGAACAGAAGCGATAAAGTGAATTTCTGCTTTATATTGACAAATGACACAGGTACTAATGGCCAACCCCGCAGCAAATGTAAAACAACAAGAAACCACTTTTATGGATGGAAGAAATGAGAAGAATACAAGCAACGAGAAAGGAAGGAGCAAACAATTTGACTTACATCTCCAATTTGGACCCATTGACGTGTATTAGGGTCGAATACCATGATACTTCTATCATCTTTCTTTTCCTCCTCCTCAAGATATACGTCCGTAAAAGGCCAGCATGGGAGACACATAGTAAAAGCCCCTTCAGGTGTGGTACCTAGTGTTGATGAAATCTAAAAAGAACTTAATCAGTATTCAGTTTGGTACTGCGAGTTAATTGAACCTGGAGAGACAAAGACTTGTTATATTTTGGGAGAGACGAGTTGTGGAATGCTCAAGGCTTCTGTCAGAATATAATAAACTCTAGTTTATTTTTAGCTTTTATCAATATTTATCAAAATTTGAAGTGAATATACTGAAATTAGCTTCAGACTGCATTGGGAGCATGGGCTTGACCAAGCTCTCTTATTTGCTCCCGACTCCATCTGTCATTCTCTGCATCTCTTGTCACCAGCACATTATTGGTATAACATAGGTGGTGAGCTTATGAAGTGCTGTGGTGACTTCAACGGAAAGAGGATATGCCTGTTTGAATGGATGAAAAGAGTTGGAGGAAGATGCCTGCTTTGAAGCTGGATATAGCAGACAACAACCTCACAATCTTGCATAACATGATGACTTTGAGACGACAGCAATCTGTGCTATCCAAGTAGTAATATTTGCAGGGACATTCAATTTGCGATGTGATAAACTCATTGCCTTTAATTCTCTTAAAAAGAAGTAGCTATTTATGGATGCGCAATTAAACATTTTATTTTGACTTGCACCCTAAAGACTCCTGACTCTCGACTCTAGCGATGCGAACTAAAATTATCAAGTTGCCGTACTTTCCCACCAGGCACCTAGGCTTTCGTCCTCCGTGTGAGATTCTGGAGAGGCTTATTGATTGTATTCCAGTTTTCAATCCAGTCATCTCCGTATTCACCAACGGCATTCTTCTCATCATCAAAGAATCCAGCCTTCTCCAGTTCCTTCTCCCATTCTGCACTGTAAGCGCGCTCTTCTTCACGTCTATCAAAATATCTCTGTTGACAATCTCGATCCAACGACTAGTCAAGACATGGTAATTAGTACTGAGATATGAACGCTGATCAGTGGGATATACTTACATGCATAATCATGACACTGCATTTTGTTGACTGTCCCCACTCTGCATACTTGAAGTTGACACGGCGGATGCTATCTAGCATAACCATATAGTCATCTTTATCCCTGATCGGTCGCCATCCTGGTTTCTTAGCAGGATCTTTACCTGTGTGTGGTAGTCGATACATCCATGGACCATCCGCAAGATTGAAGCCCTTGTCCGCCTGGTCTCGTTCTACTGTAGCTGATAGGTTCTGAATGGATTCAGGATTCTCTGTCAATATGTCATCCCAATTCGTATTCTGGGTACCAGATGTGTTCTCGGAGTTCTGATTGCACATTGAAAATTCTTCAGCCTCAGAACTAACGGATGGCCAAGAGAGAGCAGGCAACACGATGTTCTCGGGTGGAATCTTGCTATTTTGGGTTTCATCCTTGAGCGTACGCTCAAACTTTTCGAACGATGTCTTATACTTAAAATAAAACAAGTTAACCTGAGAAACTTCTGCCCAGCCATTTATCAAGGTCACCAATTGAATTGCAAAATCATGACTTTCGTCCTCAGCTTCAATGTCGAGTCTTTCTCGCTCGAAATCCTCCACAATAAGAAACGCCTTCATTTATGAAAGTTAGCAAATGTATAACGATTGTGTGTCGGATTTACACTAAAAACAACGAGAATAAGGGTCTAAATTTGTACCTTTGCCAGAATTGCTCTCTTGAGTATGCCTGGATCCTTCCTTAAAAGGCCCCTCGCCATGATGTCGTCATCAAGAAGCGTCTCCACTGATTGCCTTATATTTTCAGCATCGGGGTGTTTTAGATACCAGCGTATATCTTCGCGTAGCTTATCACACTTGGCGTTATCTATTGCAGCTTTCTCAACAATTGACTGTAGACTTTCATCCTCTCCTAGTGACATAGAAGTGGCAAATATAAAAGCCGGTTTTGGATCGTACATCGAAAGGTTTGTCAGAGTCATAGAGGGAATACCCTTTGGAGCGCCTCTCCCTTCTTTTAGAAGACTAACGAAAATCATGTGCTTAACTTCAGCAGGCGAGTGGGACCTTTCCGAAGGGGCTTCTATAGGGGAAGATAAATTCATGATGATGACTATTGTTTCTGTGTTGATTCGAAGAGTTTGTTGGATTTCGATTTGCTAGAAGAGGGACCGAGAATATTGAAGAGAATTTTAAATAATAAGCGGAAGAAGATTGAGCACAATATAATTGCGGCAGTAGCCGCTATAACTATCTAGTACGGAAGAATGGATAGAGCTTCACCTGAGGTGGTTTGAACACTGTGAATTGTTGATTCTGTTGCTTTTTTCACCGTAAAGAACTTTCCTGATGAGCTACCTAGGTAGATTCATCTCATAAGAGGAAGGTGCAACTAAGACAACCTTACACGTTCTCGAGAAATCAGCACTAGAGCTGAAATTCGATGACTCTGAATTACTCCCCATACCTTTCCCATCTATGTTACATATTGCCCTTCTTGGGTAAAGAGGAGAGATGAACCCGCTAATGCAACCCACGCCAATTAACAAAATCTATTATAATGACAAAGCACGAAACAATATGTGCTAATACGCTAAAGAAAGCTGGTTCTATTTAGAGTAATGGAGGATGTTCGCTGGTGTGCGGATCTTGAAATCATAAGGTCGGAGTTTCGTTATGAAAGAGGGGTTTTGTCGTTATTTGCTCATTTAGAATACGGCTTTTCTTGCAACCTTGGAAGTATTGTCAGTATATTTAGATAGAAAGAGCGCAAGTTCAAGTGTCTACTTACTGCCCATGCGCCGGCTACAGAAGCCACAATTCCACCGGAAATCATCATAGGTCGAACTCCTCTTGTACTTTTGAAGATCATCCCACTGAGCGCACCTGCTAGAACACTGTTCGCAGAGTCATGTCTACCCCTCATATGTCCAATAAAAGAATTAAACCCATTATAAACCATAGCAATCACTCCTGCAGAATTTCCCAAGAATGGCCCGCGTCTTGTAACAGCGTTCAGTACCGAGTTCAATCGCAACTTTGGCGGTTGTGTCGCAGACCTCCTCAAACCTTCTTGTAATCCCCAAGCACCCCCCACAGTCAGTGCCGTCAAATATGTCACACCGGTACCATAACACAAATCGTCTGACCAGCCTCTGGAGGGTAAAGCAGACTGCGATCCTGGAAGGTCCGAGAGGGTGGATTCTTCGAGAGATAGGTAATCTAAAGTCTGCTGATTCAGGCCTGCCATAGGATGGAGTTGTGATGGATCTACGAGTTCTGGGCCCGTAAGAAAAGAGCTAACATCTTGCCCTTCTTGTGGGTTAAAAGGTGTAGGTGTGAATGTGTCTGTTGGTGTATTTGAGGTTGTTGATCCGCCACTAGAAGCATCCTTTGATGGCTTTCGCCCTGTCAACTTATCCCAGAATGACATCTTCGGAATTGATTTGCGAGAGAGCCGGGGATGGAATTATAATCAGCGCGATTACCGTGAATTTGGGTTGTTGGTCGATAATATGTAATATATCAAAAATTCTCTCGAGTATTATTGAATGTATCTGACATTTTCAAATTCAAAAATTTAGTTCCTTGATCGACTATGACGATGGGTCCGTGCATGATTAGCTCACGTGCAACATATAATCAATTTCACCCACCATCAAACTTTTTATGATTGCAGTTCGGATCAAATTACATGTACCTAATAAGAGACACTCTTGGGTCATAAGAGGTCATCTTATTCAGTTTACTCAAATCTCTCATTAGATATGCAGTTTTGGACCTTCATATAACTTTTCATTCATTTTGGACTGGGCATTTTGAAAGCGTTCTGAAAGAAGACTGACTGGGAATTCGCAATCATTCCCCGTCCCCCACCTGAAGCGAGGATTGAGAATTGATTGTTAGTCGCTCGACCACTCAGACAACACAATGTCTTCAATAGTACCTGGTACCGAAGCTCCAACAGATGAACGAGTTTTACCCAAATGGATTGAAAATCAACCTGAACCAAAACAAACACGGTACTGTTGAAACGTCCTCTTTAATTGGCCAATCTACTAATCATCGTTCCAGACTTACGAGGAGTAGCCTTGATGATTTGTTGGAAAAAGCTGCCCAACCGCGACATGTAGGCAATTTCTATCCTTCAATAACTAGCTTTCTTTCATGTTCTAGTTGTATTCTCAATGCTGTACTCTGTCTGGTTGTCCCATCATATTTCAATTTATCATTCGATTTCAGATCCAATGTTTTTCAATGCCCTGCTTCGCTTCAGAGATCAACCTTACTTCGTTGTCTCGCGTTGTATGATTTCAATATCTGGTTCGGTCTCAATACCCAAATCAAAATCTCAACTCTCAAATTCATTCTAATACCCCATTCCCTTTGGATGTCCATCTTTACTTTAGCTACAGTCTTTTTTGATTGCATCGCGCCGTTTCAAAGTACAAGTCTGTCAGGAGCTTTCATACTGACAATGTGATATCGCAGGCTTCCGGAAACGCATGCATCAGATTGTGTCATTTTATCGAACAATGTAGAGCCTCGCAATCATCTTCTCTCAGGGAAGCCGCATATTCCGAGCAAACTTGTCTAGACTTATTCAATTTTTATTTGGAATGGAATGAGAAAAATCAGCACCGATCCATGCGTCAGATTCTAGATCTATTGACATCTCTTCTAATTTCTCACCCCAACAAGTCTGTTTCAAAGTCTTTGGTGGCAGTTATTGTAGAAAGATTGCTCTCCATCATCAGTCATCAAGCTTCTCAACCCCTGGTCAAACCTGCTTTCAAGATTTTGGAGCACTTAGTAGGGAAAGGTATAATAAGCATTGACGATCTCGCTACTCCTAGAAATAAGTATCCTCTTCTCAACGAGTTAGACAAGTAAGTGATCCACCCATTGATCCTAACATGAACGTGCGAATCGCAATTGAATTCTAGAAATGTGTATTTGGCGTTCAAAGCAGCGCGACACCTATATCTCTAGATGAATAACTCCAATCCTTCCTTGAAGTCGTTGTCCATTGTTTGATACAATTCGGAACATTCGAACACTGACATTGATGCTAGCACTGGTTCTGCACTTGATATCATAGTGTCCGAAACGTTTCAATGGATGAACCACCAGGATGTCTCACCATCCGCGGGAAAGTTCCTGGTCTCCCTCTTTAAAGTATCGAAGGAGCTCGCTACTCAAGATCAAAGTGATGAAACCAGCGACCACACTAGACTATGGCAACGCTGGATCAGTGAAGGTCTTAGTAAAAACCCTGATGCTCTTGAGAATATCAAGAACTATCTTCTCCCCCCTCTCTTCAAGCTCGACCGCGTTGGTTCTTTAGCCTTCTTGCAGGATCTCAATCAAAAGGGACCTTTGAGTATGGTGGGAGAAGACATGGAATCTGAATCGCTGGTTTATTTGTCAGCCATAGAAGTTGGGAAGAAAGCCGGTTTAGTCGAGGACTCTAGTAAGTTGCCCTTCCGCTTCCACATACCGGAGTATTTTAACTGTACCAGATGTCACATCATTTCTGAAGGCCCCAAAGAAAAACACGGGCTACATAATTCTACATGAAGATACTATTGGCCCATTGTTAACTCATCCTTCCGATACCGTTCGATCCTTAGCATTTTCAGTCCTAGTATCGTCCGCATCATCAATTCGACCCTTTAGCCCTGCGGTGCTCACTTTTCTACAGAGAAACATGGCTCATCTTTACGCTGACACAGATGCAAAGTTTCGCAATGATGTTTTAAGCAATACCAAGCATTTGATAGAACGTATCAAGGGCGCAACCGCCTACCTCGTCAGAGAGATTGACCGCATGATAATTCAAGAACGTCAGAATGATCGTTCGGATGCGCAGCAACTACTTAATGTGCATGAGAGCTTCCTTACTTGGTTTCTGAAGTTCTTGCAAGGGGAGCTTGTGCCTACTGCATCCTATCAACGACACATTACGTCTTTAAGGGCGATCTCCTTGCTGTTACGTTCTGGTCTGGAGGAGCGCTCATCTGAAGATCAAAAGTTGACGACTACGCCTGACGCCACTATATGGGCTCATACTCTAAGCATATTCAATTCAGAGTCAATACGACTATTTCTTGATCTGCTAATGGATCCGTTTGAGGATGTCAGAAGCGGAGCCACTTCGATATTGAAATTGGCCAGTCCTCATAATTTTAGAACCTTAAACTCACAAACACCCACAGACTTCGACGTCTTACTAGAATTCATTGGTCGTGCTGAGGGCTTTGCAAAGCGTACAGGTCGCGCTGACTTTGCAGACGGAGTTGCACGGTCTTACCAGATTCTGTATGGCTTTTCGGACGTCAAGGGACGTCTGAATCTTGTCGAAGGCCTCGTCGTTGGCCTAGCGAAAAAGGTGGTAATTGCTCAAAGAGATTTGGGTGAGGCTGTTCTTATTGCTCCAATTCATAGCGACTTTTCAACCATAAGGTAAATTTACTTGATATGTATCGGATACTAGGCTGACTGTTAATATCAAGCTATATTTGGGAAGAGATCGACTTCTCTCAAGATGACTCCAAGGATCAGGAAACTGCTGAACTTCGAAAAGCATGGGAAGACCTGCAAAATCGCATTGTTGCAAGTTGTTGTAGTATATGGCAAGCCGTAAAAGACATACTATGTAATGATTCTCCAGAAGGTCACATTCCCGAAGAAGTTGACGACGTCGAATCCATTGATACTAAGGATGTGTTAAGTTACAGCTTTAGGGCGATTCATGAATCTAGGTACAGCATCATGTCATCAGATTATGGACACTTCGGGCGCTAATCTATGCATAGTAACCTGATGAGGACCGTTGTAACAAAAGCAAAAGATCGCCGTTGTGACGGGTCTTCAGTGATGGATCCAGAACTTTTCAAAAAAGTGGGAAACTTGACTTTTGAACAACTATCTAGCCTTCGACATCGTGGTGCCTTTTCCACAGTCTCCTTAACATTTGCTAGATGCTGTCAGCTTTCACAATGCCATGCCTCGAGCCATTTACTTGAAATCTGGTACAAAGTACGTGACTCCCATTCACTTACCTTAGCTATCATCAAACTAATGATTAGGGCGCACTCAAATGCATATTTGAGCAAGCCTCTACAACACGCAGATCTGCAGGAATTCCCGCACTAGTCACTGGAATACTATCCGCAAACAGTAAAAGTCCAGCTTTCGAAGATGTTATGGCAGAGCTGAAATCTTTGGCTGGGCGCCCTGTTACGTTATCTGAGACTGATGAAACAAATCTGCCTCAAGTACATGCAATGAACTGTGTAAAAGAGATATTCAAAAGCTCTACATTGGGCAAGAGATCAGATAAACATATCCCGGACTGTTTACAACTTGCTGCAGACAGCTTGACTTCTGAAATGTATGACACCAATGTTCATAGACTGACTATGTGCTAATTGAATCGAAACAGTTGGGCAATCAGGAATTGTGGTTTACTACTGTTAAGAAGTCTTATTGACTGTCTGTTTGGTACCAACGAAAACAAAGCTTCTATCGAGGCTGGCTGGGATGGGCGTTCGACGAAACTTTCATACGAAAAATACCCAGAGCTGCCTGAAATCTTGCTAAAGTTATTAAACAAGGAGACTCTAAGCACGGAGAATACTAGCACTCCTGCGATTGGGGCTATAGAGTCAGTCTTTCCCTCGTTGGATATCATTCGTCGAGCTGGTCCACCAGTTTTACTTCGCGACGAAATCAAGGAAAGGGTATCTATACATTTGGGAAGCAAGTACTGGCATACTAGAGAACTAGCAGCCCGTACTATGTGTACATTCATGCTTCACGACGAGTGGCTACCTGATCTACAGAACCTTCTCAGAATATCGAATCCATCTACTAATTGTACCCATGGAGTTTTGATGACGACTAATTTTGTGCTGGAACGCCGTCTTGCTGTGTTCTCGAGCCCTCCTAGTAAGTTTCGAATTCTCCCTTTGATGACTTAACCCTAACTCTAAAATTCAGGCGTTCAAGACCTTATCTGTCTGAAGGATGATATCGAGGCGTTGAGTCACCTTGGTCAGTGTCCAGAGACTTTGGCGACATACATCGACTTCAAAAATATCATTTACCAAATCCTCCTTGCTCTTCCAGCCTCTACATTGGGCAGCGACACTCGAGAGAAGCTCATTGACAACCACGGTTCACACAATTTGTTGTTGAATGGTGATGGCTGTAGCTACTCCAAAATTAATACTTATCTTTCTTACGAAAAAAGCCGAGTAGGAGGCGCTCTGTTACATCAAGCAAGCGCCCGGGAAGCTGTATATATATCTGGATTGACCAAGGATATACAAGCCCTCAAGAAGGCTTTGAACGATTATTGCGATATAGATCTTGATACAGCTACCGCATCCTTAGAATGCGTGCTACAAGCCTGGAGAAATCAGAACATTATGGTTTTGGAAGCGCTATTAGATGCAGTGATTGTAAGCCCAGCGGACTTGCAGAAAAGTGAGCCCAGCGCCTACGACCTATACTCGAAAATGCTCAATAGTATCAAACAATGCGATATGGATCAATATATTTTGGACATTGGAGAAATTGCTCATTTCATGGGTTCTGAAAATGGCAAGTCTGGGCCACATTTGGCTCATGCTTTGATGAGAACAAGCGGTACCTTTATGCTGTTTAATTGGCTCAAGTCCAAGGGCGATGTCAACACCCAGATAAACTTCATGGCAAGAGCAGAAAATTTGAGTGAAGCTGGAAAGTCACACAATGTGAGACTTCTCCCATCCACGAACTACTTAGAGATATTGCTAACTTGTTACAGGACTTTGACACCCGTTTTGCTGCTGTAAAAGGTTTTTCCTACTTCTTTGCTTGCTTACCAGATGAATTCAAGTGGGGCTCTGAAGTACTCCCATGCCTCATCGCCCTTTACGATACCCTCAACGATGATGACGATGAAGTGCGCGAACTGGGAGCACAGATTGTCTCTTCTATTGTGGGCAAGCCTCTAATTCCGTTGGCTGCATGTGCGGAGTTCGCAGAATGGCTGAGGCATACATATCCACAAGATCAAATGTTCGGCTGGAATGTCATTTGCCGTATCACAGGTAGTGATGAGTTCATATTTCATGGAGCATATGCCGGATTATGTTCGCCTGAAGACCAACTTGCAGCAGCAATGAAACAAGATGATGCTCTGTTTGTTGAAGAAGAACAAAATCTTTTCATTGATGAAGTCAGAGAAGCCACACTTTGGAGTAACGTTCTTTCAAAGGACCTTGAGATCCTTCAGACCGAAAAATTCGGGGAGTATCATTGGCAACAATATAGCCATCTTGCTAAATGGATTCTGAATGCCCTTCGACAGCTGAACATAATTATGGAGAAAGATGATGGACCTCTTGGATGGACTTCAAAGCCAAGCATGTTTGCATCATGTATAAGAATTCTTCTTGGTGCAAATATTCTTCTTGAGAGTAAGAACACACTCTCCGAAAATTTATCGTGGATTCTCAGCCAGAAAGAGATCAGCGAAGCATTGAGTATTTTCAAAGACCTTGGCGAAAAGAATGAAATTCACCCAATTCTTCTGTCGAAAGTTAGCGAGAACAAAAGTTCACTTCTTAACAGAAGATGACGAGGCTTATGACTAGCCTTGCCTCGATATCGTCTGATATATAGCAAGTAAATATAAACAACTCGAACAAAATTATGTGACCCCCAGCAACCACTGAATGAAGCCAACCCAAAATTTTCAAATCTTTTGAAATTAGTATCTGAATACTGTCACCTCTCTTTCCATTATATTCCAGTATAGCAAAGCATCTGAGTAAGTCCTACTTCAATCCCTCGCATATTAAACTTCCCAACGTTTATTCTCCATTAGATCCTTCATCATCGACGAATTCACCACCAACGAAGATTTCCTGCCAACGAACTTATTATCTCTTCATCCACGGCAATATGCAGAAAAATCAAATCGTAGCAATGCTTCTCTGTTTTGTTTTCCTCCTCATGTTTGTTATGATTTTCGTCACTATGCGACTTGTTAATATTTTTGTAAGTGCATGACAAGACCTTTGCTCCTCCCTCTTCTCTCTACTATCGTGTTGAATCCTGCGCCTCGTTTTTGGTTTTACCTTCGAATACTCCTTTTCTGATCACAGCTAACACTTGGGATGATTAGGCGCATAAAATGTAAGATTCAATTAAGAACGCCACTTCCGTTCTACCTCCCTTAACTTCTGTCGTACATCTGTGTAGAGCTCACAACTCTATCTCTAGTTCGAATGCAAAATCAGCTCTTAGTGAAGACCGGGCACTCGACGGTGACGACGGCGTAACAACTGTTACTGGACCTGCTACTACGACGGTCTGAAGCACTTTGGCAAGGTTCGGATTGAGATTACGCGATTAGCGTTGCACGAAGGAAAGACCATTGGAGGAAAAACTACTAAAGGAAAGAATATTGGGCTGTTGACATAGGCATTCGATCGCTGCGCAACTATATGGTAAATCTGGAGTGGATATTCGTGTACAGGGTGAAGGAAATCGATAACTTATGGTAGTTGCTACCGTCTCTGATGGACTATCTCAATTCTTTCTACCACTTAGTTATGCAAGCTCTTCACGCAGGATTTCCAAATGACTTTTCATTGTCCCTATCTATTTCAAGTCGAACTCCTGATTTTTTTACACAAGCCGTAACGCCGATGGTACTCTTGGCTCTTTTATACCCACTCCCCCATTCCCTTACGGGCCCAAAACAACCCAAATCGCATGTTTCGTCGTCGTCTTCGTCTGCACATCATCACTCTCATTATAAACCTCCTCACACGGAAACCTCTCACATCCAGATATATCCCCCTCAATGGCATCCTCTCTAGTTGGCTCATACTCTCCCTCCCCAGTCCTATTCCTATCATCATCATACCCCCACATCCAATGCACCCCCTCATTATCACAACAATTCCAAATCGCACTGACATAAAAAAACGTGATATCTTGCCAACATCCAAAACATACTTCTCCCAGAATGTATTTTTCCAGTCCTGGATGTTCTATGTCGTAGAGATCAGGATCTACGGCTTTGAAATTGCCGCTCCAGTCAGGGACGGAGAGGGAAAGGAGTTGAGATGGCGCTACTGTTTGGGGCGGGATGGAATAGCTGTCGCTGTTGGGTGTGAAAATTATGAGACGTGGAGAGGAGAAGAGATTTTGGAATGTGAGGGTGTGGCTTGTGGTGAGGGAGAGTAGGGAAAATAGCGACATGAGGAGGGTTAACATTGTGCAGGATTTTGGTGGCATCTTTTTATACATTGATTTTTTTCCATTTTTCTACATTTACGTTCTATTGATCATTATTATATAGATTCGTGTTCTCCGCTTGCGATTATTGGGTTTTCATGGTTGCGATTGAGAGGTTGTTTTCATTCTGTGGTGGCTGGGGTTGGAATGCTTGGCAGGGGATGTTTTGAGATATCAAGATTAGCGAGATGGCTCATCTGAATGCATCTTCTATCATATGCTTGGTTCCACGACGCAATGAAGCTTTGAATGCAGCCTGGTAGATGTTCGAATTTGTGTTGCAGGATTTATATTTTATCAAGTGGTGAAGGGCTATTCAAGGGAAGATAATCTAGACTTCGCTGCGAACGGAGGGTTTTTAGAGATTCCATGCTGGTAACTTTGGCCATCGATCTGATTCTAGGCCCATGTCTAAATTCATTATCAATCAGTGTTCATATGCGAGTAGTCTGTCGGTTGCCAAAGAGCTGGGTTTCATATAATGTTCACGTGTTGCAAATGTTTTCTATTGTTTAATGAGGAAAATCTAGCGAAGAAAAAGGGGTTGCAAGCCGTTGGAATGATTATACCACCGGGTTGTGGAACTGAATTGGATGAGAAGCAATGGAAGAAAGACATCGAAAACAACTTGAGTGCTAAGTGAAAAATTTAAGCTAATCCACCCAGGAGTTCTAACATGCGAAGAGAGCTATCAAGGAACAGCCGTCAACTAAATTAAACCCTAGTCACATAACCCTAAAGTGTTATTTCTTTCCCCATTCGATTCCCCATGACGAAAACCTCGAGCCTAGCAAAAACAGCCGCGCGATGGCATTTTAGACTTGAGAATCTATATTTCAGGTATATCGATCAGTCACCGAGGCCAGTTTGATTTAGTCATATATCAACATCACGACGTCAATTTAGTTATCACTTACCGTAGTTTTTAGTTGGACTTCTTCTGGTTATATCTCTCGATCCAGCATTGTGGATACACTTGATGACTTTCGAAAGATTGGTCTCAGTCATGACTTGACAACCGGAGCTACTTCCAAGCGAAGAAGATCGAGCTAGACGCATGAGCTACCTTCGCGAATGGAGAGAAATTTGCAGGTGGCTTATTTTCATCACAGAATATACACATACGAAAAGGGAAAATCCATCACTATAGCAGCTACGCAAATCCTGGCGAGCCATAGACATTATGAGTAGGTATATATCTATCTTACGTATTACTTTCAGACATATCTGCGACGGTAGCATTGAATCAGTCCCCAACCATTCCTCGCGTTCCTACATCATACAGATCCCTTTAAAAACGTGAAGGGTTCAAAATTACACCTCTAAACTCATATCTTCGACCCCAAACAAACTTCCAATATCTCATCTCGCGTGCCATTCACAAACTTTCCAAAAACCACAGGGGATGAGAATGGCTACTCATCAAACCCACGAAACGGCACGAGAATGACTCATGGATCGAAGTCAAAACCGTTCTCAATCCAGTGTCTTTTGGATTTCCCTAGTTGAGTTGAGGACCAATAGGTTATTTTTATGTTTTAAGAATGGTACGAGAAAAAGTCCGTGTTTTGTAATCCAAATCAAATCTCGAGGACAATCTCAAACCCCAAGCCGATATCTTGAATGTTCGCGGTGTTAGAAGACTACATTTTATGACAAGAAGCAATTGCAAAAGTATACATTCTGTATCGAATCACACTTTAGAAACACTCTCAAACCAGTACCGAAAACATGCCAATTATTTCGGACTAATCAGGTCACATCCAGAAGACAGGAGCAAAGAGTTTCATCAATGTTCATTAGGTCTATAGTATTTCTCATCATGTGTCTCCCACCCAACTGCCATCTCTCTTTTTCTTGCCATCGCTTCTACCTTCTGAGATCCAAGTCTCGACCAAACCCTGCTTAGAATCCTCGTCTTCATATCCTAAGCTCCTTCTGACTTTAAGCACTTCTTGCCTAACCCTAGTGGTAACTTCCTCCCGTAACGCAACTGCTTCTTTGTAGTATTTGAGACCTTCCGTAAGTTCCCCCATTTCGAAGTTATCGTCGAGGCCCTTCCTCCTTAGTGCCTCTTTTTGCAATCGAACAAGCTTTTGCCAGCGAAGGCGTAGGTCTCCAAATATGCGCTCCCCGTCGATTGATTCTCCAAAAGCAATTCGGACGTTCCTACCGACACGAGGAAGAAATCGTGGGAACTCTCTCGATTCGTGCATTATATCTTGGTTTCCGTCGATGAAAATAGGAACGATCTCAGGTAAAGGTTCGCTTTCGAGAATAAGTCGCGAGACTCCCCATTTGAAATAACGTAGTGTCTTATTTGGATGCTGGTGTACTCGTCCTTCAGGAAATATATGTATCCAGCTATGTTTTCGTGAGCTATATGCAGAAGGTGCAGGAAATACATCTATGCCATTTGTACTAAACGTGAGGTCGCCCGAAGAGAAAGGATCGACGATATCAGGATCTTTTGGTCGCATAGAGATTTTCTTCTTTGGCTTTTGTATCGGTGGTTCGTAGCGTGTAGTAAAAGGCTGCGCGGAAAGCATTCGTATTGCTTGTGCAATTGTAGGCTGAAAGAGTCCGCCATTCTCGGAGTATGCACCTCGATGTGTAGGTAAAACTTGGCCTAAGGTGAAGAACGCGGAGAGCGCTCTGCAGAACAATCAGTAATATGAATGGCAGATGGTTGATGGGTTCGCAGACTTGTTTTCGAAGCATATGTCATAGCTACCAAGACTCCATCTATGATTAGAGGGGTTGAAGCCATATTTGAGGGGCAATACACCCCAGATCAACGGATCATCCAAGACGCTGACATGATTCGAGATAGTAATCAAGCCTCTTTCTCTCTCATCGGGGTTCTTTCGTCTATCGAGAGTGGCCTTGAATCCTTCTAGCCCAATAACCTCAACATTATTCAGACCATAGTAAAAGAGTCGGGATATCGCTCCGGTGACGCCCATAATCAGACTCGAGCTGAATCGCCATGGTAGACTTGGTTTTGTAGGAGGATCGGATTCGAGTTTGGTATAAGAGACTGCTACCATGATGAGAGAACAATATTTATACAAGAAAAGAATTTCACAGGGTCGTAATTGGAAATTTATAATGAATGTGGTAAGCCAGAAGATTGAAAAGTTAAGAATGCCATGCCAATGCTATGCATGGTCAACTTTTCCAAGTTGATTGGAGGAAAAAAAGTGACGTTGCGGGCGCTCAATCGATAATTTAGGTTGGGACCTGCTTTAAACCCCACATACGGCCGCTAGCTTCGAGTAAATTGACTTCCAAGATTTGGCGAAAAATGAACCTTGACCACAACCAGACTTTGTCTCTACTCTGTATGTAGCGATTCTCTGGTATGGACTTCACATTTTATATCAACACTTGCTAGCCATACGACAGGAATCAGCGTGCTTACTTCCATCAATATGAATGCGTAAGTTAACCTCACTACTAGCATAGATCTAGACGGTGTTCAACTACGACGCTTACTTCAACTTTCTAGATGTTTAGCAGGTATCCAGACAATAAGGTTCTCATGAACCTCAAAAGTTACATGGATATTCCACAGGTTCAATGGGCGATCAAGGATCAGCTCTTACATGATCCTTTCTGGCCAGTTAAATTTTGAATATGTTATGTAAATGATATACATCCTCTGATATTGCTTGAACAAGCACTTCAAGCTAAGATGCATCGTATATGTCTAAATGGATATCGAACCATGACATATTGAACAGAAATCAACCGTACATTTCATTTCAGATGAACTTATAGATCTCATTCATGAACATCCACGTGTATCGCTCAAGCTACCCAGTAGTCCTGTGGCCTTCATGAATTCACTCCTTCTAGAATCTATAATGACATTCTCACATTACCACTTAGTAGTCCACTCAACTTATTCAAAGAATTAATGACTTCATAGACTCATGCTACTGATACCCATTACGACACCAATATAATTCCTCGTAGCATGAGAGGGAGTTGATGTGAGAGGGACTTTCGCTTCAGGGGAGGGGAAGATGGTTTAGTATGTTGAGGGATAAGGGGGAAATGGGACAGAGATGGGGGGCTAGAATGTTGGATTTTATGGAGGAGATGGTGTTTCAGGATGACGAGGGGATTTGATATGGGAGGAGGAAGATGGATGGGCAGGTTTATCCGCATGGGCCTATTTGAAGGAAGAGTAGTGAGAGGTGTGAGGGCTTACCCAAACCTCGGTTTAGATGTTTCTATTAAAGTTTATTGAATAGTTCACGAAGCTGGGTGCTCTTAAGAGATAACTTGGAAATCCAGTCATGAGATCTTTGACGTCAACACCACCAGTGGGTGTACAGACTGACGGGACACTCCAAAAATGGACTTCTAGATATCTCTTGATATATCAAACTCTATATCTTAAGAATTATTAAAATTGTTAGTTAAAAATGAAACAGTCAAAGTATGACTTCTGATATCAAGCAACTGAAGAATGAATTTGTTTAATTTTTTGAAAGTTGGGAAGTGTCCCGTTAATCCATACACCCACTGATGTACCTATCAAATATCATCGTCAAATAATCATGTACGCACGCGCACTTTATATCAATGTATCTTGTAAGACTCATAAAAGCGTCGATTCATAAATAACTAACTAAAGAAGTGAAAGTAATCTGAGCTTCTAAAATCCTAATCTGTACGCCATTGGCAAGATTCTCATGCAAACCCTATCCATCCTATCCTCCGACGCGAAATCCTAAAGGCATGTAGTCAGATATGTAAAAGAAAGATGCAAGAAAGAGCAAGTAAATAAATAAATGCAATTCTATCATTTCTGGATATCCACCACTTTGAAATTCGTAACACATTGCCACGCCACAGTTTCGACTCATCTAGTTGTTCTACAACAGATTTCGACCGGTCTGCTCTTCAAATAAAGCATTTGAACGGTTAGAAAAGAAGAACAAGAGCGACAAAACCAACGACCAACGCGACGGATTCAGTGCCGGCGACATTGACGTCAGCGTTACCAGTGTAAATGGTCGGGGTGACTGTGGCGGCTGGTGGAAGACCAACTGATGGTTTGGTAGTAGAGGCATAATTTGGAGTAACGACTGTGCCGACGCCGGTTCCTACTACTGTTCCTAGAAGACTGGTGGCACTGGTTGTGGAGTAGTTGGAGAAAGCGCTAAGATTTGGTATGGGCTCGATACTCATGTATGGATGAGTGTGGGAGAAAGAAGGAGAGTTGGTGGCAGCGGTGGAGGGTGAGTAAGTAGCTGATCCTTCAGGAGGATATGACATGCCTCCGCTTGGAATGGTAACACCGATGAATCCAGGAACGCTGTGTGTAGTCCATGATGCTTGAGCTGGTGGATAGTATGCTGTCTGGGATGAAGAATTGCTGGATTCTTGTGGAGAATTGGCAGATGATGCAAGTATTGTACCAGTAGCTGTAAGAGTACCTCCTGTAACAATGAATGGTGTTGCGGTAACAGTGATGGTAACCTGGGATGGGCAAGTGCAAGCTCCTGAAGATGGCGCAGCACCATTAGAAGCAACAACTCCGCCATTTCTAGAAGCAGCATATGATGGGTTCAACATGAGAGATGCAGTAATAGTACTTGGAGGACCAGTCTCGGTTGTAGTCCAAGTACGACCACCAGAAGTGAAGGTTTCTGTAGTGGGCGCAGCTGGGGATGGGCCATCAGTATCAGGAAATTTGCCAATAATACTTTGAGAAGTAATATCAGCAGATGGTTTGGTGATGGTCTTGGTGATGGTACCGGTACGAGTCGTTGTTGAAGTGATGGTAGTTGTGCTTGTAGTTGAAGTTGAGGTTGTGCCAATATTGTCTGATGCAGGAGTACTTGAATAATTGTTGATGGAAACACTTGGTGGGGTGCCAACAATAGCAGAGATAACAGTACTGGAAACATTGTTATATGGTGGATTAATTGTAGGAATGCTTGCGGAGTTGCTTAGTGGTGTTCCGACAATGGCAGAAGCAGCAGGGCTAGATGAACTAGATGCCGAAGAAGCTGAAACAATCGTATAGTTTGGATAAGTCACAGACTTATTCAATGATTGAACAGTTGAAGCGGTACTGTTTAGCAATGGAGCATCACTGGTACCAATGGTTGGAAGGCTTAGAGCATTCGAAACTTGACTGATACTGCTTTCTGACAATGTTTGAGCTGCAGATGATTGAAGTGGTGTTGGTTGAATTGTCAACGATTGCGAAGGCAATGATAGAACAGCAGTAGATATAGCAGCCGAGGATCCTGTAAGTGGCGATGAAAAAGTGTATTGGTCATCTAGAGCGGATTCAGTGGTTAATGTTGGAACTGCAGAAGATTCAACAATAGATGTTTGAACGGCAGAAGATTGGATAGTTGAAGAAAGTGGAGCGACAGCGGCAGCTGAAGAAGATGGTTCTGCTTCTAGGCTAGATGTCACCAATACCAATGGCTGAGTGATATCGGAGGTGGCTTGGGATCTAAGAAATAAATCAGCACCCATCCATTAAATTGTCAATCATTGAATACGTACGGTTGAGATGTAATCGCAGCACCAGAATCAGCTGGAGAAACAAGAGCAGCACTACATCTCATTAGTAGAGTACATGGAAATCATTTGATTCACGTACTCTTGGCTATCGATAGCAGAAGGAGAAGTGGAAGCCTGTGTAACAGGAGCGACATCAACTGATTGCTTTGGTGTTACAGTGATAGTAGAGAGAACAATAGTTGTAGACTCATACGTGCTGCTGCGAACGTTTGTATGACCAGGGCTAACAGGAGGGAAGTTATCAGAAAGACTTGATGCAGCTGCAGAGACTTTGATAGTAGCAGAAGCAGAGGAGTCGCCAAAGGCAGAAGCTAGTGTTGATGCGACAACTACATTATTGACGGTGACAAGTGAGGTTCCCGGTAAATCAACACCTCCGTTGGATATAGCTCGAGCCTCATCATGGACTTGATTATTGACTAGATCGTATGGATAGAAGTTAGCAGTCATCCTAAAGAGTTGACGATTGATGTTTTCAAGATCGGAACGTGACATTTACCTGGACCTCCACCAGAAGTAGCCTCCACAACCAGCGCAGAGACAAAGAGCGGAATACTAAGAAGGAGTTTCATTTTGATGATTTTGATGAACCGACGAGACTTGTTTCTATTTTGGAATGAAAAATACGAAGTCAAGTATCTTCGAGGGAAGCTTTTGAGAAGACTTAGTGTTTTGGAGGAAGTGTAAGTACTTTTTAGGTCCTAAAAGATTGAGAAAGAAGGGGATGAGGACGTAAAGACGATAATGAGGGTATTTTGATGATTGGGTGGGATTCAAAAACGAATGTGGTATGTCAAATTGATCAACAACTCGACGATTTTGGTTTTTCTTGCGTGTTAATATTTTGGTTGAGAGAAAGATTGAGAGGAGATTCTTATTTGGAAAACTGAGGCGATTCTTGATGGAAGAAGGCAGTGACTTTGCTTCGGCCCGAAGGTCTTTGCCGAAATCAATTTTGAGGTGAATTCATAACAGCAGTAAAAGAATCATTAAATAATTATAAATTACTTCCAAAATTGGTTTGGCTAATCTTATTTGGGAATTGCGTGATCCCATAAGCTTTATCGCTAGAGTGAATTATGCCTTGACTGGTTAATAATGTTGTTTGTCCTCAATTGGCAACTGTGATATTGCTATCTCCATCTGGGCATCCTCGAAGCAAACATTGAAATATCATGGTAGAAACTCTTCAAAGTCTCAAAGGTAGCATAGATTACCAGTCGGTATAACTAGAATATCTCTGATCCAAGTCCAGCAGTAGCAAGCCTATTGCAAAGGAAGTATATAGGTGTGGTCTGATACAACTTTTATTCTTGATACTCAATGGAAAGCAAATATCTCAGTCACGACATCGCTAGCCACATAGAACAAATTCACTTCCTTCTCATCACATCATATCCAGTCAAATTTCAGTGCGTGATATCGAACAAAAATCAGGTTCGAGTGCCAATCCCAGAAATAGCTGGCACCGTTTCCTATAAATCGATACAGAGATGAACAACTTTTATAAGGGCGTCCCAATAGTCTGCCTCCACTGCAGTGGTCCCCGAAGGGCCAGCGGAGCGTTATCTTCACCCTAGAGGAGAACTTTTCTTGCTAACTTCTGAATTGTTCATGCAGTGAATCTTGCCAGAGGCATGAAAACAAGATTGGATGATGATGATGATATTGCAGTCATTCTCCGTTCCAGCATAGATATCTTTAAAGCCATAACCATCTCAATCATGGGGTTTGGAAATGAGAGAAATGGATCACCATAAATCCCGACTTGAATATATACGTGGTATAAAGGTCGACGTGTTTCTTCACTCATGGGCTTGTTGGTTTGTGAGAGCTGTCTCTCAAACAAATGTCCAGTGCCATGATCCCGAGCTTGGCCCCCAAGTTATACTTGATCGTTCTCATCATCAAGGAGTAGCAGAAGACTTCTATGAAGGAATTGCCCGTGGATATTGAACTACTATTACATTGAAATGGTGAATCTAGCAGCAAGTTCATGCGTGCTCTTTCCTAAAGGATAGCAACTTCAAGTGTCCAGTCAAAGATATCAAACGACCTTTCACGAAGTGTTTTACATGGAATTCTAGTCGTCCATACAATGCGTGTTATATATCCCGAGGATCCGGGGAGGATGATATACATCCATACGAGGAGGCCAAATTCTAGCATATTAAATTCTAGAGCAACATCTTGCAGTACCAGAATACAAGCATGATTTCAAGCTCGACTTGTAACCTGTGGCTGTGGATGAAACTTTCTATAAGTAGTATGCACTCATCCGAGCAGACGATATATCTATCCGTTACAGAATACCATACTCGTATTAGATGATGAAAAGGCTGGCTATTAGCTGATTGTCCAGGTGTAGTATGATGAATGGATCACGGCAACACTGCAAGTGAAATATATCGTCTAAGGTTACTAGATAGTCCAGATCAACTTCAAATCGATAGATGCAAATTGTCTAGGTCAAATTCAAACAATAGAGAAGTCCAGAATGTCCATATCAGACTCGAATAATAGAAAAGAATATCGTTTACATCAAGTTGAAACAATCAAAGAGTCAAAAGTTCTATAATCGGTACATTGTCTGTCGTATTGTGAGTGAGGCGGCGCTATGTGCCCGTAGCGCGATTACCCAAAAAAGCTTAATCAACGCGTCTCAGAGCACTTTGGTACTACACGCGATTTCTCCATCCACCCATGCAATAAGCTCAATACATCCACCATCAAACGCATTCAACGAAATAACCCACCATCACTGTGTGCATCTTCAAATTGACTCGAACGAAAATAATCACCAAAATTGCAACTCCGCGATTGGAGTTTTCAATTGAAAATGGCTCCGCGCCGCGGTGCGATCGAATCTCCTGAACCGGAAGAACCCTCTACCAGCTTAGTATTTAACGAAGCTTTATCATGGCGCGCAGGAAAGCCCATTGCGACCGAGACTCTCTTGAAGAGACTTAAGAAGCTTGCGAGTGAGCTGCGGGATATGGATCAGGAGGAAATAGATAAATCATCATTGACAGTAGTGGCTAAAGAGCTCGCGGCGCAAAATTTATTGAATCACAAGGACAACGGAGTCAGGGCATGGACAGCTTGTTGTTTAGTGGATATATTGAAGCTTTGCGCTCCTGATGCACCATATACTAGTTCGCAGGTTAAGGTATATTATTCTCGGGCTCTTACACTGCTAAATTAGGATCTGACTTTATTAGAATATCTTCACCTTCTTCGTTGGTATCATTTTACCAGCCCTTGCCAATCCTAGTCATCCATATAATACCGAACACAAATATGTTTTGTCATCTCTCTCAGAAGTTAAGAGTATCGTTTTGATGACAGATCTTCCTAATGCCGAAGATCTTATGCTCCATCTTTTCAGCACCTTTTTCGATATATGTTCCGGTTCTTTGAAGTCCTCGACAGACGAGCAAATAAGCAAAGATGTCGAATATAACATGTCACAATGTTTGGTTACATTGGTTGACGAAGCGCCAGTCGTGGGAGCACCAGTTATCGATATCATTGTTGCGCAATTTCTACGAGCTGCTACACCTGGTGGAGGTAAAGGCAAGCATGGTGCAAAGGCCGACGACAAGCAATCTACACTGTTATTGAAAGATCTTCCAGAAGCGTACAATATGGCAAAGACTATCTGTAATGATTGCTCTGATAAGATGTCTCGTTACGTCAGTCAATATTTCAACGACGTTATGATGGAAGTTTCTACGAGTGGAGGCAAATCGAACGGACACCGAAAGGATGATGCGGACTCAGATGGAGATGATGCCCCAACAGGACCATCAGATCAGGATTTGAAAGAACTCGAAAAGGCCCACAGGCTTCTCAGAGAATTATGGCGCGCATCACCTTCCGTTTTACAGAATGTTATTCCTCAAGTAGAGGCGGAATTGTCAGCAGAGAATATACAATTGCGCTTGTTGGCTACCGAGACTTTGGGGGATATCATATCTGGTATTGGTGCTGCAGGACCACCACCTCTTCCTATTATGGATCCAGCTGCGTATCCTCCCGTGCGACTTGATGACTATCCAGTAACGCCTATCACAAGTATCCTTGTCAAACCCAGTTCACCACAATCCTTTTCTCAAACACATCCATCCGTGTGGCATAGCTTCATTGGACGAAAGAATGACAAATCACCAGTCATTCGTTCAGCCTGGACCACAGCGATTGGACGAATCTTGGTGACTGAGGCTGGAGGTATCGGATTGAACCGAGAAGACGAAGTTGCATTGGTCAAGTCGTTAGCGGAGAAATTAAATGATCCAGATGAGAAGGTCAGAATTGCTGCTGTGAAAGCTGTTGCAAGCTTCAATTTGGTGGATATCATGGAGAAACTTGTACCTAATGGCCCAGTAGTCAAGTCCGGTTCTGTTCTTAGTAATTTGGCAGATCGAGCGAGAGACCGTAAGCCTGCCGTTCGAGCAGAGGCCATGACGACACTTGGTACGATATGGGGTGTAGCAACTGGTGAGATTGCGGCAGGAAACGAGAGTGTGATCGCGTCATTGGGGGCTATCCCTTCGAGAATCTTCGAAGGTTTCTTTGCCAATGATTTAGAACTTAACGTTGTCTTGGATCATGTGATGTTTGAACAGCTCTTACCTTTGACTTATCCGCCCTCCAAGGCCAAAATTTCAAAGAATGGCGCTTCTCAATCACAATTATCTTCCGATGAACCATTCGATGCTGATAAAATTCGAGCAGAGCGTATTTTGCTGTTAGTTCGATCCCTTGATACCAAGCCCAAGAAAGCTTTCTTCGCTATACAGGCCCGAACTAAATCATACTCTGATGTACTTGCTGCTTATATTAAGAAATGCGAAGATTTCAACGGCGGAGTGACCGAAGGTGATGCCGCGGATGTTAAACAGAAACTCGGCGCAGTTATTGAGTATCTTCTTCAATTTCTTCCAGATCCTTTACGTACTAGCCAAGATTTGCATAAGTACGCGAAGCTCCATGATCGAAGAACTTATCAACTTTTGCGGTACACGATGGATCCTAAGAGTGATTTCAAAACTGTTCACAATGCGATCAAGGAATTTTCTAAGCGCATTGAAGCAGCACCCAATGCTCCAGCTGGCCTTCTCGACACTCTAACGCCTATCATTTACCGTTCTGCCTTTTTGGTATACAATCGGAGTCACTTGCCTGCCATTCTCCAGTATTCTAGAACCGATGATAAAGGATTGGGTGCTACTGCTCAGGAGGTCATGAACGAAATCTCTGAAAAGAATCCACAAGTCTTGACTGCAAATATCAAGGAATTATGCAAGACTTTGGAAGATGAGGCACCAACAGAGACTAAGGAAAATGATCCAGGTACTGTGGCAACTTTGAAAGCATGTGCGGTATTTGCCAAAAGCAAGACCGAATCGAAATCACTTCCCAAAGATCGCAAGTTTGCACAAACATTAGTTAGTTATGCATCATTTGGAACACCACCTCGAGCTGCAAAGTATGCGATCACTCTTTTGATGGCTGCCACTGATCGAAAGGAGATGCATGCAAAGGATCTTTTGGAGAAGTCAACAAAGGAGTGGAAGTATGGGGAAGGCCATTTTTTGACCAAGCTGGCAGCTATCAGTCAATTGCAACTATTGTCTCCTAAAATTGCGGATGATTTTAGTGATGAGATTCTTGAAATTACCACCCAAGAGCTTCTCCTGCAAGTTCGAACTCCAGCCAAAGATACCGATCCCAAATGGCAGAATGATGATGAGCTAGACGAAGAATGCCAAGCCAAATGTTGGGCCTTGAAGATTCTAGTTAATAGGTTGCGTACAGTTGAGGAAACAGAAGTCAAAACTGTTGCGCAACCAGTCTTCAAGGTTCTCAACAAATTGATTGTGGACAATGGAGAGCTTTCGAAGCAGCAGGATACTCCCAGACACCATAAATCTCGCTTGAGACTATTAGCAGCACAGTTAATGCTCAAGCTCTGCACTACTCCAATTTTTGACGAAATCCTAGCTCCTGCTCAGTTCGACCGTTTATCTTTCGTAGCACAAGATGAACATCCCAATGTCCGAAAAGCTTTTATCGAAAAACTCCAAAAGTATTTGGTCAAGGATAAGCTTCCAGATCGATTTTACACAATCATCTTCTTGACTGCTTTCGAACCCGAAATAAATTTTAAGAACTCAATCATCACGTGGATTCGTTCTCGTGCTAAGGTCTTCGTCGACTCCAAGACTATGGTATTGGAGAAAAATCTGCCACGACTTCTATCATTATTAGCCCACCACCCTGATTATAGCACCGACCCTGCCGAGCTTATTGATCATGCTCGTTACATACTATACTATGTGTCTTCTGTTGCCTCGGAAGATAACTTGGGTCTTATTTACAAATATGCTCAAAGTGTCAAGCAAGCTCGAGATGCAATTAACCCAGCTGAATCCGAAAATCTTTACGTTCTAAGCGATCTCACACAAGCTGTGATTCAGAAGTGGGAAGCTAAGAAGGGCTGGACTATGCAATCCTATCCAGCTAAAGTTAGAGTTCCAGCCAAGTTGTTCGGCGCCCTTCAATCTCATAGTATTGCGCAAGAGATTGCGGAAAAGAATTTCATACCAGAGGAATTGGATGAAGACTTAGATAAGTTGGTTAGAAATGCGGATAAGAAGAAGGTACGACTCGCTTACATTTATCCCAAATCTTTCATTTATCGTCATTTACTAACGTTACTGATAGTCACAAAAACGGAAATCCATCGATGATTCATCTCTCCCAACAGCTAAGAAACAAAAGTCCGAAGGGAGGCCTAAATCTACAGCTTCGAAGAAAGAGAGAGTCGTCAAGACTCCCAAGCCAAAGAAAATCAAAGGGCCAAGAACTCCAGCGATCAGCAGTGCAGAGAGAAGAAAGAGCGGAAGAGGTGTTTCAAGTGCGAAAAAGAGTTATATTGATAGGGATGACAGCGAGGATGAAGACGAAATGTTGGAAGGAGTTAGTAAATGGGACTATTTCGATGAAGACGGTAATAGGGTGGAGCCCGAGGAAGAAGATGAAGAAAGCGATGCTGAACAGGATGAAAATGCCGGCGATGTCGAGGAGGAAGAAGAGCCGGTACCCAAATCAACAGGCAAGGGAAGGGGGAAATCCAAGGCAAAGACACCTCAGAAATCGGCTCGCATTGTCGAAGAAGAAGCAGAGCAATCAGACGTAGTGATGGAAGATGAAGTCGAACCACATGCAGAATCAGAAGCAGAACCTACATCGCCACAACCCAAACGTGGATCAAGAACAGCATCGGTGAAAAAGAAGCAATCGCCTAAGGTGGTCCCAAGGGCTGCATCGAGCGTTGCGTCCCCACCTCCTGCAAGTGAGGATGAGGCCGAGGTTGAAGTGAATGCTGAGGTAGAGGAAGAACAAGAGGATGTTGATATGGCAGAAGAACCTGTATCTTCGCCTCCAAAACGCGCTTCTAGATCGACTAAAGCAACACCTAAGACTAAGAAATCGAATGGCAAGAAAGTCGCACCACGGGAAGAAGAGGTCGAGAAGGAGGCCCGAGCAGATGAAGACAATGAAGTGGAAGCTGAGGCTGAAGCGGCAGTACCTACACCTTCTCCCAAACCCGCCAAGTCAAATAACAAGAACGCTAGAGCGACTGGAAGGGGAAGAAGTAGCAGGAGAGGTGCGAAAGCTGCAAGTCCGGAGCCAGAAGTTGAAGCTGAAGTTGAAGTCGAAGAAGAAGAAGAACCTCCTACTGCTGATGCGGATGTAGAAAATGCAGAAGAGGATGTAGAGATGGCTGAGACTGAAGTCCAAGCTGAAGTTGAAGAAGAAGTCGAAGAACCTGAACCAAAAGCTAACGGCAAGAAAACTCGCGGTGGTAGGAAAACTAAGTTGCCTGTTCAAACGAAGGAGAATACTGAGAGGCAGGTATTGAAACCGGCGAGGAATACTAGGGGAAGGGCTCAGGAAGTTGCAGAGGAAGAGGTCGTTGAGGAGGAGGTAGTGGAGGAAGAAGCAGCGGAGGAGGTAGAAGAGGAAGTCGAGGCGCCAGAGGTGAAGGAGAGCGCGAAGGGCGGCAAGGGGCGGAAACCCAAAGATGCAGTTGGGAGGGGGAGGAACACGAGGGGAAGAGCTAAGTGATTGATTGATTGTCCCAGAAGAATGTATAGGAATATGGGGAAAAGCGGAGACGAGTGAGGAATGAAGAAGGAGAGAAAAGAAAAGCGTTCAGCGTATACCCGGTTTACGAAGCGATAAGGTTGACTGAATATGTTTATTATATGTGGATTATACGATGGATGCGTTTGTTATTACCTAGGTAGCTGTTGTGTGGATGAGAATGAGAGTGAGATGAGGAGAAGTGTAATTTCATATTCATGTTTATTGAAGCTGGAAGATGGAAGATGGAAGCTGGGAAACGGAAATACGAAAGATGGAAATACAATACAAAGCAAAGCAATGGGATCGTTTGGGGCAAGATGAGTTTTAATTTGCTTACTTACTTGCATAAATAAGTACTTACTCTGCTTTGCGTTTCAATTTGAGATTCTTTTCCCCTTCTCGTGGATGTGTATGTATGTATACATCGATTTATGTAGCTAGTTTTCTAGTTCCTTGGGATGAAATGATTGATACGGGTATGCTTGAAAGTACCTACCTAGGATTTTATATGATTGTCAATACGTGCATGTGATTGTAATTTTCAATTGTTCAATTTGGTAGACATATGGATGTGTGAACTTGGTTTGAAAGATTTGGGTCATCGACTCATTGATGCATGCATGCGCAATCTGAACTAAGATATGTAAGATCCACGCCAATTCTCCATAATAACCTGGATGTATCGCTTGCTTGCTTACTCGCTTCATTCATTCATTCATTCATCCATTCGTTGATTCGTCAAGTGCGTTTCCTCGTGACTTAATATCAAGATGATCTTGAGAGATCTCTCCCTCCCTCGGCGTATCCACTCCCCAAGAGCCCCTCAAATTGAATGAACTCAAGCCAAACCACCCCTCCCCTTACCCTGCTTCCTAATCCTCTCTCCTCTTTCCCCATTAACCCCATTCGCACTTCTCCCGCCGCCACTCAAATCACAAACTTCTCCCTCAATAGCATTAACCCTCAATTTGTTCTTATAATTCTCCCAGAATGCATGTCCCGCATTCGGAATCCATTGTTGAATTCCCCCTTCCCCCTTTCCTCCATCACCAAATTGTACTTTCTTTTTGTCTTTCTTACTTTTTCCTCCATTTTTACCCGTCTGTTCGAGTTCCAGCGCCGCGAAGGGATTGTTTAGTTGCATTGCGTGCCAATTACTTGGGCGATGTCTATCAGCATTTCCACTTGATGTTGAGAAAGCAGAATTGGAGATAGGAGAGAAGAGAGAAGCACCTCCGGATGCTTCGTCTTCAGAGTCAGAATCCGAAGGATTATAGTCATGGCTATAATCGTGTTTCTGATTATCCTGAGATGGGGATTGAGAATCTGGTTGTTCGGCATAGAGCTGAGCAGAAAGTTTGACAAATAGTTCGGCTGTCATCCACTGAATGAGGGATGAAGAGTTAGAATTCTATCAGAAAGAAAAGAAAGGGTGCTTTGAAACACAGGTGAAAAGTGCGGATACATTGTTTATTTCAAAATGGGGGCGGTGGGGGCTGGACTTACACTATCAAAGCCTGCTTCGTGAGCATTTCCATCAGTGGTGCCATAGGTATTGTGCTTTTCGTGGAGAAGTATGAGTGGCATATGGATTTTTTGAAACTAAGAGTTTGCTGGTCAGTTTCTTGACGAATGGAATGAGATTGAATATAAGTTGTAGATATTAAACATCTCCTCATATCTGGATACTGGGAAGAATGAAACTGAAGAACATATTATACTGACCGGAATCAAAAGTTCTTTGAGGTTAACACGAGGTTTCATAGCATCGCTATTATACGTAGCAAGATACTTGGTGTCAATAACGAAAGGAAACAAGGAATGAATCTGAGATTGAAAGTCTCCTACTCCGGCCGGAAGATCGCCAATGAATGTCTTGTAAAGGAAACAGAGATCGGTGAAAAGGTTATGACCAACAATAACGTGTTGTTTCTCTTTGAGTTTCTTAGTCACTTTTACAAGCTCTGCTTCAAGAGTAGCATGTGAAGAATCGACAGTGCTAGGTTGGGCGTTCTCATCATGTGTATATGACCACATTGGGTCAATACCTGTTAAGTCACCACCACAAAGTGCTTCGAAGATAAATCTTGCTCCAGATTGAGTGGCGATTCGCTGGTTGAACTTCTTCAATTGCTCGATTTTGAACTATGCACCATTAGTAAGGTAGAATATCGAGTTTTGAGTGAAAAGGGGGATAACATTGTAGAACATTTCAGTATAAAATGCAACAATTGGGTTAGAAAAATTGGAATAGCATACCCTTGCTTCTCTGTCATGATCAATCTTTTCAACTTGCATGAAAGATCCATCCAAACGAGCAAAACATCTGCACTGTGGAAATTCGCTGCGTACAAGTTGATGGACTAATCTTCTTTGGAAACCATTCAAAGGACCCTTTGGATTATCCACGTTGACAAAGGTCATCTTAGGCTAAAATATGTTAGCAAATAACGGGAAATAGTAAATCATCATTATTTTGCATCATTCCATACAGAAATATCATCCCACGAGGTGAAGATAACAATGGTAAACCTGCATTTAGAAAACAAGGAGGGTACTTGATCAACATATCAACAGCTACGACACACAAGTCCAACTCAAACATTCAAGTAATATATCTTCCGAAAGACCATCGACTGGAGAATGAAAAACATGATCGCATATAGTGATGGCAAATCGAAAATTACTTACTTCTTTTGCCTCAATCCATTCAGTAATACTCGACCTAGCCCTTCGATAAAACTCCAATGTTCCAACATCACTGGGGTCAAAAACAATGCTAGGAATTGCTGCATTTCTCTCAACCCTCTGATCATAACGTTCACGAGCCTCGACTTCTTCCTGCTCCGATAAATAGGGAACGCCCATGGTGAAGACTGCACCAATGTCGAAGCCATTTGATTGAAGAAAATTGGTAGCAGAGCTAGAGAAGGAGAACTTGCGGTCGAGATCAAAGACTCTATCATAGAGCAACAGTGGACTGAGGTTGATATTGTAAGGTTTAGCAAGATAATATTCTAAGGATTGTTAACATCCAATATCAAGCGTGGCGAAAACGATAATTATACTAACCCTTTCGACGGTCTTCTTCAACACAAGTAATACCCAGTTGAAGAACTTGGAAAGTTTCGGCAGCCTCCTTCACTTCTTCGTATTGTTGTTGAAGACTTGGTTTTCCAATATCATGAGTTCGTTCTTGGGAAGTATGCTTTGGACGAGTAGTGATACCACTCATTTCCAAATCGAAAGAAACAAAAGTAGCATTGGCAATATCTTTTAAGATTGGAAGCAGAAGCCGCTGCCAGTTCTCTTTATCAACCTCCATATTGATGGTGGCTTTGTGGCAAAATAATGAGGTTTGTTGGTTGGAGGCGATTACTGTTGGTTGTTGCTCGAGGAGAGTAGGTATATTGGGAAGCTACTACTTACTACCACATAAAAGCGGAGAAGGTCAAAATTGAGAAGGTGAATCTGATTAATCGTTCTGTTGAGGAATGTCCATCACGAGTATGAGTGCGCAAATGAAGTTCCAAGTGTGATGTGAAAAAGATCTTACTTGGTAAACACCTTGGTGTTGAAAGGAGAGGGAGAGGTGTGGGAGGTGAGCTAAAGGGGAAAGAAGGCGACAAGATAATGGAAGAAGGATTGGAGAAAGATTGATCTTGTTTGTATTGTATGTTTTACTTTGAATACAGACAGATTCTTTAGTATTCTGTGGTCTGATGTCTGACTTGCATTTATGGTTGTCTATTTGGTTTGTGGTGATACTTTATCAGTATAGAGTTATGGGACTGATATATAGAGGTAGATGTATATAATTTATAACCATAGTTAACTTATAGTTAGTTAGATAACTTATTATAGTTAACTTATCCCAGGAGTTATAATATTATTACTAAACCAAACCTCACTTGCTAATTTTATACCATTTTTCACTCCATTCCAGCCTTTCATAATTAATTTAACCACTCGCCCAATCACATGAGCCAACACACCGCCCTATACCTCAATCATATTAACCTTCCTGGACCGAGGCTTTCAACCGTTTCCCTCGTTACAATCATCAGAGACATTTTCAAATGTCATACATACATGCGTCTTATTAGTCCTTTACCTTTCATTTCTTCATTCCCAGACGTCCCCTCCACCCGTATTTAATTCCTTCAATCTCTTCGCGTCGTTACTTTCAATTCTACAACATCTCGGCCGGCATGGCTTCTCATGGATCTATTACGGCGATCAATTCATCAGATCCGCTATCTTCATCACACATAATTTCGTCTTCCCATTCATCCCTTTCCAATTCCCTTTCTTCATCTCGCCATACATCTCAAATATCGAAAACTTATCGTCAAGCCTCGACACTCTTCTTAACGCGTCGTCTCCCTGAATCGCTCTCAACCATTCTACCAGTAATCACACCATCCTCTGCCTCCGATACCGAGAACGCCAATCCCGATGACCCTACGAAATCCTTGGCCCCAATATCAAAAGCTTCCCGTACGACTCGCATTAAGGTCTGGAGTTTATATCTTACAATCTTGAATGCGATTCTGGAATTGGACCCTGCCGAAGGAAAACAAGCATTTGGAACAAGTCAATTCAGAGCACTAGTCGCCAAGGTTAGGGACGGAGAAGTTTGGGAGGAGGTTGTTAAAAACGGATATCATGGAATTGAAGGGGATGTAGATTCAGACGTCGTCATAAACTTGTTCGTGGTCTCCCGCACACTCTCAACCCCCAGATATCTCCACTGTAAAGGAAGAAACTAACAATAAAACAGAGCAACACTTCTCTTGGCTCATGCTCGTACCCAAAAGGTGAACCAGACTCGTCTTGAAACATACCTCGCAACATCAAATACACCGTACCTCTCTATGTCCCAATCCTCTACGCCCACGACCTCAAATCCATTCCCAGGTTCCAAACGACGTTCCCAACCCGGAACAGATACACCACGAGACTTAAATGCCCGTGTAAAGATTTTAGAACTCTATACCCTACATGTTTTACTTCGGAATAACGAATGGGATTATGCGAAAGAATTCATCACGATTAGTGAAGTTTTGGACGATGAAAGAAGAGAGGCCTTCCTCGGGGCACTGCGAAGCCTTAACGAAGAAAGTGAGGAAGGAGAGAGGAGAGAGAGAATGGAAAAGGAATACAGAGAAGAACAACTCAAGAGAGATATAGAAGAAAGTCGACGTCGGAGAGAAGAAGAGGAAAGGAGACGAGAAGAAATGGATAAGAAATCCAGAGCAAGCGTAGGAGGGACATCAGAAGTCGACTACGGGATTGAAGATGAAGCTCCAGTAATGACTAATGGATCCGTAACATCATCGTCATCGCCCAACAATCCCCGGCATTCCAAATCTTCCAAATCTTCGACCACTAAACCACATCCTCGAAAATCGGTAGAGGAAACAAAACAAAAAACGATAATAGAAAAGGTGGGTATTATAATGCGTAATCTGTCATTGGTACTTCAGAACATGGGAGGAAACCTTAATTTAAAGAATCCAATGGCCATGTTAAGAATGGTCGCTTTCGTGGCTGGGATAGCAGTTGTGTTTGGAAGGAGAGAGATCAGGGAAAGAATTAGGCGGATGATGAGTGAGGGATTGGGCAGAGTCAAGAGAACAGTAGGAATGGGAGTCAAGGTTAGCTATATTTAATGAAGAGGAAAGTCGGTTTGAAGCCAAATAATCAAGTGGGGTTTCATTTGTGGATTTCTTTATTGAAAGGAGAGGGATGGATATTATCGGCTTTTTTTCTACGTTGAGGTTGGATTGAATTGGGAGTCTTCTGGTTCATGCGAATCAGAGGCTTTTTCTGTACTTATATTACGATTTTTATTTCTAGGGGTGAAGAAGGGGATGGATTGGATGATGGATACCTGAGAAGGATACCTATGAAGCGAAAAGGGGTTAGGGAGAGGAGTGGAAGAGTTTACTTTTGTGAGTTCATTTGTTTTACAGCTGTGATGTATGAAAATGTTTAAGCAAAAAGACGAGAGAGGAACAGCAGATACCAATGGGAGTATATAGAATATTATTTTATAAGTTTTATAAGTTTTATTACTTCTATTTTAATTTACTCTCATTCCATGTGCCTTGATCATAATTAGATCTTACCGTGCGCATGGTGAAGGTCTATCGCGCTTCCTACCCATTAGTTGTACGTAGTAGGTAGCCTCATTCTATGAAATACCCCTGGATGAATAGCTCGGATATCATACTTTCGTAAAACCAACCAAACCAAACAAATATCATAAGCTTGACAAACCCAAACTTCTCATAACATATCGATTGGGTTCATTTCCATATTTTATTTTATATTATATCTTCATCCCAAGTCTTTCCTGATAATAGGATGAGAATTCCGAAACAGATTCCGACTTTTACACTACACACTAGCTTTTTAGCTTCGGGTCTACCCGCAGAAAAAGAAATTTATTGGAAGAGAAAAATCTGAGGTACTCCAGGCAAAAGATTTACACATGACGACATGCGCAACAGAGTCTTGTGTGAATTTCCTTTTTCTTCTTCTTTTCATATATCTTCTAGACATCATAATCCTCAACATTGATTAAACTTTACAATTGATCATAATTCATATTGATTCCGCCACGGATTGACATCTCCACGATTCGAAATCGCCAGTCATGGCATCAATAGCCTCGATGGCATCCTCATCATCAAAACGTCCCTGGGCATTGGAAGCCCGTTCTAATACCCTCTTCATCCTCTCCACAGTAGCCGTTGGCATGTTTACCGATTTGTTTTTATATGGACTCATCGTGCCCATCTTACCCTTTATTCTGTCTGATCGAATAGGAGTTGAACAATCGGAAATTCAGTATTACACCTCTGTCCTCCTTGCCTCTTACGCAGGAGCATCTGTACTATTTTCATTCCCGGCTGGATATATTGCCGATCGTTTATCTTCTCGTCAACTCCCATTTCTAGTAGGTTTAGTAGCTTTGCTAGCGAGTACGGTGCTCTTAATGCTAGGAACGAGTATAGAGGTCTTGATAATCGCGAGAATTTTCCAGGGTATCTCGGGAGCAACAGTTTGGACAGTCGGATTGGCGCTCGTGATGGATACGGTTGGAAGTGACAAATTGGGAGTCACGATTGGAACTATCTTCAGTTTCATCGGCACGGGGGAATTGGTGGCGCCGGTGTTGGGAGGAATGGTTTATGATAAGGTGGGAAGTAATGCAGTTTTCGGGATGGGAATTGCGCTCCTAGGGGTGGATTTTGGGATGAGAGTGGCGGTTGTTGAGAAGAAGGTTGCGAGGAAGTGGGGGGTTGAGGAGGGATTGGACGGAAGTGAACAAGGAGGAGCGAGTGAGAATGGAAACGGAAATGGAGAAGAGGCGCCATTGCTCGGTAATGGGAAGGACTCAGATCTTGACTCTTGGAAAATTCGCAAAGAACTCCCAAATTTCGTCAGAAAGTTTCCCGTTCTTTATCTTCTCTCTTCTCCCCGTCTCCTTACAGCAGAACTAGTAGCTTTCATGCAAGCGACTATTCTTGCAGTTTTCGACGCCACTATTCCCACACAATCACAATCGCTCTTTGGGTTTACAGCCTTACAAACTGGACTATTGTTTACCCCCATTGTTCTCACTTCTCTCATCTTCGGTCCGTTAGCTGGAATGGGAGTTGATAGATACGGACCCAAAATCATTGGAACAATTGGGTACACATTTTTTATCCTACCTCTCATCCTCCTTCGTCTTCCCGTTTTAAATACAACACACGATTTAGTTCTTTACTATATTCTCTTATCACTCTGTGGATTTGGGATGGCGCTCATTGGAGCACCTAGTATTGTGGAAGCATCTTACGTTGCGGAGAAATATCACAATGCTAATCCAGAGTTATTTGGGGAGGAGGGACCATATGCACAATTGTATGCGTTGAATAGTATGGTTTTCAGTGCGGGTTTCACTATTGGACCTGTGATGGCAGGGAGTTTGAGAGAGGCAATTGGGTATGGGAATATGAATGCAGTGGTGGCCGGCATGTGTGCTGTGGTTGCTGCATTGTGTTTTGGATATCTGGGAGGTGTACCTGTATGTAGGGGTAAGAAATAGATATGGATGTATGTAGCGCATATACAGTTTGGAAGAAGTAAATTCCACTCAATAGATGTACCACAAAGAATCGATAATATGTAGTCTAATAAGCCATATACACATCTCAACGATGCAGGTTTCTTAACTAATTTTATCTGTAGAAATTTCCAAATTTTCCTTGAGAACCATCAGAGAAGAGAAAGCATTGAAATCCCCCACAACTCCACACACATCACAGGCCGAAAACCAGGCCAGATCAGATCAGGCTGCAGGAACGATTTGCCGGAAATTTACCGAATCGAGTCGGATTCAACCCCAGTCAGTGGCCCAGCCCAGTAAGGTTATCTCAGCCTTGTCCAGATTCCAACATCACACCAATTACAAAGAAATAACCACAATCATCACATCTCCTGCAACAGAATTTCTCAAAGTATCGCGACGACATGGCTAGCAGGAGAGGTAAATCTCCTCGATTTCATCAGTCGGAATTTAACTTGTTAATCAATATCAACAGTTTCCGTCGCGAGTGACGATGATTCAACCATCAAAGTCGCGCCCAAGAGGGAACGAGGAGGAGGCGATAAGTTGTTAGGCAATATCAAATTAAAGAAACAACCTCCGAAGCACAATAAGCCTGGCAATTGGAGAGAAGGAAGTATTATCGATGGTAATCTTCCCGCCATAATTCTACAACACGACTCATATGATGAGGGGCTAATCAGGCTACAACAGTCGACGAGAAGAAGAAAGGAATAGATACATCAAGCGCGAATTCGATTCCAAGTCCTGGTCCTGTAGTTAATATGTTGGATGATGCCGCGCTTGAAACATTTGCTACAGGAAGACCTTTAGAAGATGATCCCGATTTACAAGTGTGTAAGCATTGCAAGAAGAGTGTATTGAAGACCGCAACAGTTTCGCATGTAAAGGCATGTTTGAATGCGAAGAGAGTCAAGTTATTGAAGAAGAAAGAAGCGAAAGAAGCGAGGGATAAGGTCAAAAAGAAATTGGCAAATAAAGATGTTGATGGAGATGGAGATACGAAAATGGGTAGTGATGATGATGACGATGATGAGGAGAAGGGCCCGGGTGGCTTTAAGAGTTCGAAGAAGAGCGCCGGTAAAAATAATGGGGATGCAAAGGGGAAGAAGAGAAAGGCAGATGGCGAGGGAGAAAAGGGTCCAAAACAGAAGAAGAAGAAGGAAGAGCCAAAACCAAAGGCTCCGAAACCAAAAGGTATGCATTTTTGATCTCTAAAGTTATAATGGCTTTTATTTCATGTTTCGGCGGGGTAATGGGGAAGACGGCGGAGGCAAGTAGTGGAAGCGTCTATAGGGGGGACTATCTGAGTGTCGCCCTATGCGGGTTTCACTATTCGTCTCAAGAGTTCTTCTCCGATTTTTGAAGATGTTCACTTTGCATTTTAATCATTTCTTTCCTTCTCATCAATATATCCGATCATCTCAATCATGGAGACCAGACGATCCACAAGATTATATCGAAAAACACTTTTAGCTAACAAACTAACTCTTCTCGAAGGTCCAGTCGATGTAGAGCGTCAATGTGGAGTCCTGAAAGATGGTGTTCCTTGCGCTCGCTCTTTAACTTGCAAATCGCACTCTATGGGAGCTAAAAGGGCCGTTCCTGGTCGTACCTTACCTTACGATATGCTTCTATCGCAGTATCAGAAGAAAAATCAAGCAAAACAACAAAGTATGACATTTCTTTGTTTCCTTCTTTCCTTTTCTCAAACCTAACCACGCTCTTTCCCAATTAAAAGATCGACTTCTAACCCAATTTCCAAAACAGAAGCAGCAATCGACGCCAATGCCCCCCTTGAAGACGAAGAACTTCTCAATGGTCCTATCGATTCTGACGAAGAACTTCTCGCCGTTCAGTCCGGTCTCGCAAATTGGAATCCACAACCTTTAGTCCCACCACTTATACAATATCCAATCCAGTATCGATACAGAGATGAAAGATTATGGGAACAATTACATAATGCTACAAATGGATTTACATTAAATATATGTAAAGTGGTCCAGAGAGCGACACCGGCGATGGAGAATGGAGAGGATGCTTTGGGAGATGAGGTAATGGGGGGAATGGGAGAGGGTACGAATGAAAATGGAAATGGGGAAATGGGCTTGCCGGGTAGAAGACAAAGTGGATTTTCGTTGCAGAGTGCTCCGCAAAGGAAACAAAGTATGGCTGCACGAGTTTGAGTTTGCTTTATGGGGTTTGTGATTTTTTACTTCATGATCTCTGGAACACTTGGTTTGGTTCTTTTACTTGTTCCAATCCGATTGGAACATTCACGCCCGCTATTTCCGTCAGTCACTTACAAACATTCGGTTCCTTTGGTTCAGCGTTTCTCTCACTTGTAATCCAAATTTCTGTTCGATTTTCTAGATCCTGGTTTTAGATACTTCTTGGGTAGGGTGTACAGGGATGGGCCGGTTTGGATTTCTTTCTAGTGGTATTTCATGGGAATGAGGGGTAGTTTGATTTGTGGATACATCAATCTATGGAAATCTGGCGTTTTCTTGGGACAGGAGGGTGATGGGATGAATTAAGCATGTGATGTTCACTATTCATCTAACCATAAATGCTCAAGAACACAAGTTGGGTATCATGGTCTGATTTGCTTCAGATAGACGATGGATGGTTCATGCAAGGCGTTTTAGGAATATATTTATTGATGGTTGGGAGTGTATTGAATTGGGGATGTTTATCATGGGTGGAATATATCAAATGGGGATAGGGTGGAATGAGATTGGATGGCGTGTTTCTTGAAATTAACAGACAGACGAATGGATCTGGTATTCGAATTTGGGCAATAGGGGATAGATGAACCGAACATTGAGAATGAAATGAGAATTTATATCAAGCTCTTCCTGAATATGGAATCGAGAATAGGACTTTGGACTATGAGTGATGTGATCAGTTGGATACCATATGAATATAGTGTGATCATGGTTCAGACAGACCGCTTTTCATTTTGAATATATTTTTGGATTCACGAGTGTGAGTATTTGGGTTAGTTATACTACCTATCCAGTAGTTGTGTTGCATATTCTTATTCTTGTGTTTGTTACTCTCGGATTATTGACTGTTTCTGTTTCCACTTCTGTTTCTATCCCTTTGTATTTCGAATCACCCAAATTATATTGACTGAATTCTTATTTGTACTGGATGGATATATACATCAAAAAGGGAACATGAAAGTAAGGATGACAAGTTTAAAAAGCGAAAGATAGGAAAGAGTGAAACGCCTTTCTCATCAATTTCTCACCTAGACACGAGAAGATGAAGAGAAGGTAACTACGAATAGATCTTCTCATTTACGAAATACTTTCTGGAAAAATTTAGATTGTTTATTTCACACCGTCGATACTTCATCTCCCTTACTCGCCAACCCCTAACATTTCCCCCGTCACCCCACCAAAAATATTCATCCAAATCTACATCCACCTACTATTCCAACATAGCCTTCAACGCCTCCTCCGGTGTTCTCTTTGGCGGAGAGAATTCCAGCACCTCCTTACTAGTCGTCGCAACACTGCACCTTCCATCCCAATTCGCCTTCAGCGCATGCCTCATACTCCCAACCACATTTTTGGAATACGGCGATTGCGCAATCATCCCATCCAACATCGCTATATCTCTATACTTCACCTCTTTCACTTTCTTCCCATCCAGAAATTTCTCCACCAAATCCACGATTCCCCGCCCCGTAATATCTTCAGGGCCATTAAGCACATATTTCTTCCCGTGATGTCTCTCCACCTCCTCATCAGAAGCAAGCAACAATTTCGCAGCCAAAACCCCAACATCAACCGGATCAATAATCCCCACCTTCGCATCCTCATCAGCAATCAAAGACAAAGTCTCCGGCACCAAGCCCGTAGCGCGATATTCACGAATAGACGCCGCAGCGGTATACAAACACATATTCGTGAATCCATTCGGCTGCAAACTCGTCCATTTCATTTCTCCCGATGCAGAAAACTCGGATGAAGAAAGAAGCGTCTCGATCGCCCAGTGACTCCGCGCATAATAGGGAAGCGTGTCCGCGTGCACGTTCGCGGCTGTGGTACTCATGCGCACGATATATCTTACGCCGGCGGCGCGCGCCGCGAGGAGAAATTGTGATTCTTCGGAGAAATGGGTGGGTTCGGTGTGCGTGGAGATGAACACGCGGGTGATCTCGTGGGTGAGGAGCCAGGAGGTGGTTATTTCGGGGTAGGAGTATTGGAGGACTTGGACGGAGGGGAGGGTGGAGAGATGGAGGGCAGTGGGGGAGGTGGGGGTGCGGGTTAGAGCGAGGATTCGGTGCGTGCGGGGGAGGTGCGCGGAGAGGTACTTGGTTAGGGGGAGACCGGTGTTGCCGGTTGCGCCGATGATGAGGATAGTAGGGGACATCTTTTCTTTCTTGGGGGGTTTTGAAGTGTGAGTGTAAGTGTAGCAGTGTAAGAGTGGGTAAAGTAAAATGAAAATAATCTCGAACTTGGAACCGATCACTAGGGTGTAAGTGTGAATGGAATAAGAACAATCAATCAAATCCAAAAAGCAGGACAAGAACAGCCTTTATATACCCTTCTATCCATATATCCACCTCGCCAAATTCCAAATCTACCTACCAGAATCTTAACCCCCCCTATCGAATCATCTCCACCATACCATACCACCACCACACCATAATTAGTTTCTTCCTTCCCTTCCTCTACACCCGTGCCCTCCATCTACCTTTACGACTATACAAAACTCCACCATTCCTCCTCCCCCCCCCCTCTCTCTCTCATCCCGACGAATTCGGCCGAAATCTTTCCTCGTATCTAGCTAGGTAGGTGTTTATCTCGTCGTTCAAAACTCGAATCTAGAAAGCGGTCTTGGTTGCTTTACATTAATTGATTGGTTGATTGGCAATTTAGGATGGATGGATGGATGGATGGATGTGGAAAATTGAAATGTAGGTAGAAAGCGGTCTTGCAGGGGTCTCTCGAAGCGGGCATAAGCCGGATTTGGGACGGATTTGAGACGGTGTTAAGACGGACTTGAGGGGTTGAGATGGAGTTGAGGGTTTCGAGGTTTGGGATGGATGTGAAGTTTTGAGGGTTTGGGATGGATGTGAAGTTTTAGGGGTTAGTATGGGTTGGGAAGGGATTGATTGGGATGGATGGATTGGAGGGTTTCAAGATTTTATGGGGTCGCTTTGATTGGGAAGGGATGGATGGGAAGGGATGGATGGGATGGGATGAGAAGGGATGAGATGAGACGCAATAGGATAAGATAAGATGGGACGGGATGGGATGAGATTGATAGATGAATGGATATGGATTGAAAAATAGAGTGTTTTTGAAAGATGTAAGATGGTAAGTCTGTGAGGGTGTTGGCTTTGGTTGTGAATTTTACGTTTGATATGGAATGGGAGGATATGATATGAGATGGGATGAATCGGTATACTGTCTATAGATCATATCATATCACATAACCTATATCAACTGCTTCGTATCTCTCTCTGTGTATGTGTATATGTGTAAGTTTAATAAACGCTATTCATTCCCGTGATAAATTGAGCTAGCAAGTAAGTAAGTAGTAAGCACCACGCTATCCTATTCTATAATACAATGTCTCTTCATATAGACATTTGAAGTTTTTCGCCTGCTCATTCCATTCCAATTCATTGCATTCCAATGCTTCCTATTTCCATCCCAGATAAAAACCCTCTGTCTCCATCCTCCACAAATTTCTTAAACTCTTAACTCGTGACTTGTGCTCCAACTCTCAAATTGACTTTTTCCCTATGTCCTTTATTCTTGAGATGTACTTCGAAATTCCCCACCGTCGTATCTGGACCCGGTGTATACAATTTTCCTGGACAATCATGACATCTGATTCTGGGAAGATACATCCATTTGATACCTTCAGGATTGGTGCCTGGAGCTGGAGCTGGGACGGGAGTTTCGGTTGTAATGGAAACAGCCGAGTAGCGCATCATACCTTCGAAACGATCGTTGGGGTATTGTTGATGGAGGGCTGTTAGGCCGGTTGCTAGCCAGGAAGGGGGTGGAGGGGGCTGATGAGGAGTGTTAGTTAGGGTTTGAGATAGGTATGGGGGGGGATAGGGAGATGGGAAGGGTGATAGAATGAAGTACGTAAAGTAGAATCACGAGTTGAACAGTATTGAGAAATCTAAACTTACAGCTGGAGGAGCTTGACCAGGTATAGGAGGTGGTGCATCAATTCTACCAATCTGACCTACTGCCACTGCATTTACTGGTTGTGGAGTGGGAGCTGGTGCTGGAGTTGTTGCCAATGGTTGAGCTGGTTGAACTCCGGGTGTTGAAGGTGGACCCATAGATCCAGGTGGAGCAGGAGTACCAAATGTTGATGTTGCGCGAGTTACAGAAGGAGTTTGTTGATGACTTGGACGGCCTTTGCCTATATCTTTGACTAATTTCTTAAATCTCTCTTTCGAAATTTTCAATTTCACTATCAGTGAAGGAGTATCCACAGTATCCTCGCGAGCGTCACGACCAGATTTCCTCCCCGATGTCCGAGTTTCATGATGATGTGCTAGCATGGATTCTGGAGTTTCTGATCTTCCAATATTGGCCATTCTTTGTTGAGCTGCTGTAGCTGCTCCACGCATATTTCTCGTCCTTGCAGTACCTTGACTTGCTTGGATAGCCGGTGATTCAGGATTAGAATCTTCACTATCGTCTGATTCTGATAAATCTCCACCATCTTGTCGACCGAAACCAGCACGTCTTCCTCTAACTGATGGTACTCCTACTCGTTTGTATAATCGACTTTCTTCAACCGTTGCTGCTGCCCCAGGTAATACGGAAGAAACGACCAAAGTTCTCACTGTCCTTTGCCTATCCTTTAGATCTGGTAGAACTGGTCCTCCTCTCCTATTTACAGACCTCTTTTGCCTTCGTTGTTCTCGTGAAAATACTAAATCATGTTTCTCTAAATCTGCTTCCGTCACTTCATACAGATATGGCGCAAATTCCTTGATTTGTTGATGTGGCCGCAATACCGAAGGTAGAGGTGAAGGTAAAAATGCTGCAACTAGATCGGCATCTTCTACTGGCCTGCCATCAAATGGATGCCCAACACCGTACAAACTCCTTATGAACAATTGACTTTGTTCACGTATACAATGTGCGATTGCTGTAGTGAACTCCCCAGAAAGAGACAAATCTTTGGCCATACTTTGCGCAAACTCTTCTGGTGAATTTAAAGGATTATTGATATCCCATTCGAATTTGTCTTCTAATGTATGTGGTCCAATAGTGATGTTGAGTTTGATGAGGATGCGCAGCTCATCGTTCTTGTACGCCGTATATGGTAACATTTCATCCAGAGGATCTTCCGGAAAATAAACCAGGGGGTTAAAGTCGACAATTTGATCATGCATTTGTTGTTGAACTTGTTGTAGTACTGGTTCTGCTACTGGAGTAATCAGACCTAAGTCTGCTATAAGTTGCTTTGCGAACAACTCTGTGGTAACGGTTCGATCATGCAGATTCCAAGTAAAAGTATCTCGAAGTTTGACTTTATCCCAATCCACATCCAACCTTATGGGAACCAGCTCCTCCACTTGATCTGCCTGCATGGCCATATCTTTGCGCTTAATTCGCAATGGCTTTGCTTTCCTCTTCGCGAACTTCGCATGCGAATATAGTATTCTTGTTGGTCCATCGGTGAATCCATTCCCGTATCCATTGTAACCTGTCCCATATAATCGACTTGCTGTAAAGACATCTTTGTGGGTTTTTACCAGCTCGTAATCTTGCGCTTCGTGATGTTTGTGGAGATAATAAGCCTTCCGTTTGTCCTGGTCATCGACAATGGCAGCGGAATGAATTAAAGTATGATGTAAGTATTGTTCGAGTAATAGCTGATTGAAATCTGACTTGGTTCGAGGTCGATGAGTTAGAGTGGAAGACTGGGATGAGGTGGGATTCGCAGACTCAGAAGGTGCAGTTGCATTAGCATTAGCTGAGGAAGAATCATCTTGAGAAGTCTGCTGAATATCTGGTGTCATAGCGAAAACATTCGCGACAATTATGCGACGAATATGAGAAGATGGAAGAAAGAATGTGGTTAGTGGAAAGTGGATTTAATTATCAATAATACACAATTATGAATCTCATAATCGCGAACCTGTAAACTCGCGACAAGATCATATGTACACAGACTAGGTAGTAGGTAGGTAATACACGAGGCGTGAGTGAGGCTTAAGTGAGGCGTGAGGCGTAGGATTAGTGATGGTTGATTGATTGTGATGTTGGCCTGTAAAGTACTCCATAGTGATATTTTACGGCTGACTGTAAAGAATGTTGATTTCTTGAGCTTGATTAGTCATTACTCTGTTGATCTTTGAGCGGAATAGGTAATGAGCATAGGAGCCTGGGTAGCCCTGGAGGTACTGGACATTCCTTACCCAATTACATAGATGAGATACTCGAGTATATATATCATGCAAACTCTCAAATGCAACGAGATGATGGGATTGTTGGGAGTTTCTTTTCATTATAATGATAGCTAAAAACCAAGTCACCTAAATAGTTGAAATGACGCTCCGCTGGCCCTCCCGGGGGGCCACTGCCGTGGAGGCAGACTAATGGGAAAAGTGCCTACCCAAGGTAAGAATAGCTAGGTAGGTAGGAGGTGAACAACAATTCAATGGCGATCCAATACTAAATAGGAACAAGCTCTAATAAGAAGAAGCTTCTATACGGGCCGCCGCCTCCCGAACAAATGTATGGGTGGTGTGATTGAATAGCTAGTAGTAGTGGTGGTAGTAGTAGTAGTAGCAGTAGTAGTAGTAGTGCTCGAATAGATCGAAGCGACAGAACATTCTTCTAATGTTTTGAACCATATAGATTCACACATTATCCAATCATCAAGTATATCAAGTACTCATGTATATGTGATTAAAATGAGTGCAGTACTACCGGTACTGATATGACAATGAATTGCTCTTACATACCCAATGTCGTAGCTTAATGCAGAGAAACTCGAAGCAAAAAGGCACAGGCATACATATATAGATACGGAGTAGGCAGATGAAGCTCGGTGAGGTCACCAAGCGAAACAAAGCCCACACAATCCTTAATCCTTCCAAGCTTTAAAGTACCTGGATCGTCCGTCTACTTAGAACTTTAGACTTGTGAGGGGAAAATAAGAAAACATTGTTTTTGCACTTCTAAACTTCACAACAACAATAAATCTCAATACCACCCCTGGACACCTTTCACCATAACATAAGAATATCGCAATCATGGCCGATAAGAAGGAAGAAAACCAAGAGATTGGTAAGTTATGTTCTACTCCTTCTTCTTCTCCAACTTCATCTTACTTTATTGATGTTGGTGTCGTGGTGAGCAAACTGGGACCCCGCCAATGCGACTCGAAAGATACACCAGAATCTGCACAACCAGCATGAAAACAGCTCAAGAAAGCAATTGACTAACAATATCAACTACTGGTAGATTACTCTCTCAACAACCCTGATACTCTCACCAAGTACAAGAATGCTGCTACAATCTCCCAAAAGGTTTTGAAGGATGTTACTGCCCTGTGTGTGGCTGGCGAGAAAATTGTGACTATTTGTGAGAAGGGTGACAAGCTCCTCGAGGAAGAGATCGCAAAGGTCTACCGTGGAAAGAAGATGGTCAAGGGTAAATATGTTTCTCTATTGCTCATATGAATTTAACTAACAAATAAAAAGGTATTGCACACCCAACCACGGTTTCTCCTTCAGCTTTCGTAACACCTTATACCCCTCTTACCTCGGACGAAGCGGAAGCAAACGTTGTTCTCAAAGAAGGCGAAGCTATCAAGATTCAGCTCGGTGCACAAATCGATGGATTCGGAACAATTGTCTGTGATACCATTATCATTCCTTCTGCCGAGAATGCAAATGGAGAGATCAGCGGAAGAGATGCAGACCTGTTGTTGGCGACACACTATGCAAACGAGCTCCTGTTACGTTTAATGGTTCCCCCTGGATTGGTCCCAGTTGGCACAGAGGAGGAGCAAAAGAAGGCAGCAGCTATTAAAGCTCCTACTCAAGCTAAGATTACCAGCTTACTCGAGAAATTGGTCAAGAGTTACGACTGTAACTTGGTCGAGCACACCACCTCTTGGCAATTCGAGCGCAACGAAATCGAAGGAAAGAAGAAGATCATTCTTGCTCCAGGAGATGGTACAAGAGGTGATGGTACTCCAGAAGTTGGCGAGGTTTGGGGTGTCGAGATGGGTGTTTCTCTTGGCTCTGGAAAGATTAAGAACTTCGAGAACAGAACCACGCTTCACCGTCGTACCAACCTTACATACGCCTTGAAGCGACCAAGTTCCAGAGCGGTTATGAATGAGGTTGTGAAGAAGTTCGGTACCTTCCCATTCAGTTTGAGACAATTGGAATCCGAGCGGGATGCTAAGGTCGGTGTTGTCGAGTGTGTACGTGGAAATGTTTTCAGACAATACGAAGTTGTTGGAGACAAGGACAACGAGGCAGTTGGCAGATTATTGACCACCATTGGTAAGCGGATGATAATCATCTATCTTTGAAACATTTGACTAACATGTTCAGCAATTACCAAAAACGGTCTACAAAAGATTGCCTCGCCACCCGAGCCAGATCTTAGCAACTTCAAGACTGAGAAGAAGATCACCGACGAAGAGATCCTCAAGATTTTGGAGCAACCTTTGGCTAAGGATAAGAAGAAGAAGGCTGCTAAGAAGCCTGCTGCAGCAGAGTAAATAGGTAGATCGGGAACGGGCACGTGATGGAACAGAGGTGACAATTGAATCAATTGAAAGTTGACGAATGATGCGTGTCATGAACTACTTTGCAAGTCTACTCTTCTCATATTTACGTATCTTGCTGCCGACATTGCTTCATAAAAGCTTGTCAAGCATTTCAATGTTCTTACCTCATTTATTGTTGTCATTGGGAAGAGCGAGTGATGTTATGTTGTAACTCGGGTCTGCATTCCCATAGGGGAGATTCATCAGGCAGTTGAAAGCTTCTCAAATTCAGAGATATGCAGCAAATATATGAGTGTGGAAATAATGGTGCAAAGTGAATTCAATCGTCAATTATTGCGTGTTTCCATGACTTTGAGCTATGTGATGTGACGTGTAATAAATTGGTACAGTGCCTTCTTTTTGGAATCCTCGGTTAGGATTTTAGGTTGAAGGCAAAGCCCAGAAATTACCTACCTAGTGTTCCTTTACCTTTTTCGCTTCCCATCTTCATCTCCAAGATCAACAACCAAATATAACTCTCCTCAACAACCTTTTCAACTACACATTCCCATTGATTCCATCAAAGACGGTCGGAGGAAATCAAGACGAAAGGTGTTTGCAGCCACTTAGTGCCGCCCTATCCATCCAGCAGCAGATCTAAGCGACTTTTCTCTCTCGATCACCAATTGATTTCATCTTTTCATCCTGGTATCGATAAGAGCAAGGCTTGAATATCCAATTCACCACGTTCTTCCTCTTCCACTTCTCATCCACTTGCTCTACCTGTACCTTTTCTTCTTCCTGCTCTCCTTCAACCTATTGTTTCTATTTACTACATTCTCATAATAACAAACAAATAAGGTACATTATCTCTTCTTCTCCGATATTGTTCTCTACCCCTCTTTTCATTCATTATTTCACGGTACCGTGTCTCTTCACATGATACGAGTACGGCACGAGAAAACTTACGCGATTAATCACCTTTCAAATTGGAGGATATATCTCCCTCAATACGATACTCCTTTGTCAAAAAGATCATCTATCAGAATCGTTTATTAATTCTTCTATTGTATCTAGGAGTTTTGTGACCTCTTGAAAAGGACAATAGATTTAAATTCACCACGTACCTTTTATTGTTTCGCACACTTAAAGCAACCCATCGATTTCGGCTCTCAAGGGGCGCTAGCTAAGGGATTTCCTCTCGAAGCGAGAACTTGACTTTCTTTCCCTCTCAAATCAATCATACCACGATAATTCAACGCGTACATATCCCTTGAAAACAACGTTCGAGAACATTTCTATGATTGCGAATTGAAGAGAAGTATATGAAATCCACTTAAGCTATATAATCATTTAACTAACAATTCATTAGTTGTACTGGGACTGCAATCGCAATTGATAGGAGTCGGGTCGGTCGCAGGAGGCGACGAGCGAGGAAGCTATGAGCCAACTCAATTCTCGCCCAACACGCTCTCGTCGTTCCAGTCCGTTTGTTTCCGCACAACGTAATCCGAATTCCTCTCCAGCTACGGTAGCAGATACAGGTCGAAAAAGAACGTTTATGGATAAATGGACGGAACCTCCTATTCCTACTCCCATGCCATCTTTCGCAGAAGCTGGAATGGAGAGGCATGGAGTAGTCGCAAACATGGCACCACTTGGAACGCGACCGAGCGCAAAAGCTGTTAAGTCTTCTGCCAAACCAGAGGTAGCAGATGCGAATGGAGGCAGATCAAATGGCGTCACCGAAGTGATGGATGATTCACTTCCGCCTTCTCTATCGGCGACACCCCAGGCCGCACCCCAAGAAGCGATGGACACCACGGAACCTATTTCGAACCTTTCGCGGAGAAGATCCACATCTGCGAAAACTGAAGAACTCGAAAACGTAGCACCATCAACACCTCAACAACCAAGAAGCGCGCGAAAAAGTGTTACTAGATCGAGTGTCGCACCTCCCAGTGTCCGAAACGAAAGTGAAGGACCTAGCATTTATGCAACTTCTCCAGTCCAACGCACACCTCTTCCGAATGAGTCGCCTTCTACAGCTTCCTATCATGCTCATAAAATGAGTAATTATACATATGATGAAAGAGACGAGGCTCGTCAAAGGGAGGGTCGGGCTCGTGCAGTTGAGGCGGCTTCTCGCAGAAAGACGGCTAGAATTGTTGAGCTGGCTGTCTCTCACGCGATCGAGGAGCACCGTTGGTGTACTGCCTATGCTTTACGGGAACTTTACGATGAAGATCCTGAAAACTTCGGCATACTTGTTGAAAAGCATATCTACGAGGAAGCTACGGAAGAAGAGGTGCGGGAGTTTTACAGATTGATTGGGCTCAAGAAGAAGGAAGGCAGAAAGGACAAGGCTGCTGAATATTATTTTAATGGAGATGGTAGCGACCCTGCACCCCATCGGCCACGACGTCAAGTTCAACAGCCACCCGCCCAACCTGTATTTTATTTTGCCCCCATATTTGAGGCAAAAAGATCTACATACGCTTCGCCATATGCTAAAGCGACGACGACATATACCTCTCCATATGCTCAGCCACCTCCACCGCCACCATCTGCTTCAACTAACAAACCTCCAACGGTAGGAGCTGCCGATTCTGTCAGATGCTCATCAGATGCCAAACCAGCCTCTACATCTGGATCTCCAAGAAAACTTGGAGATCATGGTCTTTACCCTAATAAAAAGCACAGAGGAAATGGGTTTGCAGCTGTAAATGAGGGCGTCAATGGAAAATCGGATGCAAGTGCAACTGGACCTGGAATCGGAAATAGAACTGATGGAAGCACGAAGAAGCAACAGAACGGAGTTGCGTCGGCTTCTTCTTCCGCTCCCGTTTTGTCATCCCCACTGCCTAAATTATCAGATCGACCCAGAGCACTCTCAATTTCAAGCTCATCATCATTGTCTTCAGTTGATGAACAAATTCTCGATAATGATGAATATGATCCTATGGATTTTGACCACGCTCATAATCATGCTGGTACAGCAAAGCCTTCAGATGGTTTCGAACAATCCAAGGGACAGGGTATTGCTGGGACGGGTAACGCCAATGCCAACGCCAAATTTGGTGCGTCCGTGTCAACCGAGACCCAGTCAAATGCTGGAGGGTCAATTAATCAAAAACGACCAATCAAATCAAAAGATTTGTCTAGGTTCGAATCAGACACATTTTCATCCACGGCAAAGAAAACCAATAATAAGAGTCGAAGTCTGAACAAATCTAAAACTTCGTCACCCGCGCCTCCATCCTTCCAAGCTATCAATATTCCGACTAGATCTCACAATACATACAGCAATTCAAACTCTCGTGTCGATAGTGACAATAATCAGGCCAATCCAAACATGGCACCTGAATTAATACGTACCTCATCATCATCTTCGGTTGGATCAGTGCCAGTATTAAAGCCAGTGGTGCCTAAAAGGCCACAAATTGTTTTCAAGTCAAAGAAGAAGCCACAGGCGGTCGATCGCCCTACTTATGAAGAGAGTGAGATGGTTGGTAAATGGAAGCGCAAGGCGCGAGAAATTACCAACGGTATTACTGAGGAGATACGAACTGAGAGCTTTGTTCGTCCAGATATACAACCAAGAAGTGTCACACCTCCAGAGTTTCGTAGACCTGTTGAATATGCATCTGATGGAGGAGATTCTGTCTCCATTCCTACTGCTTCTGCAACAGCTTCTAATCGCCCATCCAAAACTATTCGACTGGGCACTAAGAACGATCGAGCTAGTAGAAGACAAACTACTACTGCTCCTGTTAACAACTACGATTCAGAAATGAGTTCACCTACAGGACTTGGGTTTCAACCAGACTTACCTCCTGGATCGTTACCAAATTCACGCGCTGGCACACCTTCATCTAATCGACCATCCAGAAAGGCAAAGAATGGCACAGGTTTACGTGTCAAAACTTCGTAAGTTCCCATTCATTATTTTATTTTATGTCTTTTGGTATCACGTCAGATTTTCGATTTTCTACATTCGTTGAAGGATTTCGTATCTTTTGATCGTTCAGTTCCCTGCATCCCCGGTTATCTTTGCCCCTCCACAAATTGTTTCAAGTACTTCTGCTGTGCCTGTCAATCTAGTTGTTGTGTTTTATGGTTACACAGTGTGACAGCCGGAACTTTCTTTCACCTTGAATTGAACTTGACTTTTCTTTCTTCTTTCTTTCTTTCTTTCTTTCTTTCTTTCTTATTTAAATGATGAAAATAATTCGCTAACAATTCTTTTCCCTCGCACAGACCAATGAAGAAAAAGAGTGGTCCTTCAGCTGGTATCCCAAGAGCAAGCGGTGAAAGAGATAGTCCAGTTGGAGGTTATTATGCAAATCAACAAGTAAGCTTTCTGTTTTTCTATATATGTATGGAGAGTATCGACGGCGATGTGGGAAATGATAAATTAGACGATGTTGTAAAGTTCTTCATCGCTTTTTGTTATCGCTTTTTTGCTGCATTCGTGCTGCTAGCTTTTCTTCATCCCTTGATTAAATCTTTTGCTACACTCTCTACATCTTCCAAACTTTGTCATCTTCGTCTTCATTATTGTCATCATCATTGCCATCATCATTGCCATCATCATTAGTATCATTATCGTTGTGAGATTTCATCATTTAATGGACTCTCTCTTATCTCTGGATATATGATGATGATAGGTAGTGATTCTGATAATATTTCAATGTTTGTTTTTTTTGGAAATGTGTTTGAATTTTCATTACGTTATGTTGTATCTCAACACTCAATATTTGGGGGGCTGGGTTTTCTTTGGTGACAAAGTTGAAGAGAGAGAAAAAAGCAGCAAGTCCGGGCGATAGCGCAAACTCTGATGATGGCCCATTGTGGATTGTGGATTATTCACATCACATCCATCTCCGTAATTGCCGAGCCTGAACAGCCCCCACACATGAAACTTTGCCACCTTCAGAATCATCGTTCACAAGCATCTCATTTGTTGAGTTATTATTGTTATTGCAAGGAAATACTCGAAGGAAGGAAACTAACAAATGCGTGTAAAGGCTAGTGCAACTATTGGAGAAAACGACGATTATTGTGCAGCTTGTGGAGGTAACGGTAAATTACTTTGTTGTGATGGATGTACTCGCTCCTTCCACTTCAAATGTGTGGATCTTTCACCAGACTCACCAACCTTGACGACGGAAGAATGGTTTTGTAACGAATGTCTTGCACAAAGTGTTCCTCGATCCAAAGATGAAGAAGTTGGCTATTTTGGCCCTTTGTTGGCAAATATGGAGAGAAAGAACCCAAGCGCTTTCCATCTTCCAAAGGCAATTCGGGAATATTTCGAGAATGTCAAGACCGGGACTGAAGGAGAATATGAAGAAGGCGTTGTACAAAAACCAAAGTAAGCTTACATCTGGTGGTAACCGTCTTGGCTCGTCTTACTAACCATTACAACAGGAATAATCGTGGCTACGATGAAGCTCCGGATTACTTTAAGCTAAAAGATAACAAAGGAAATCCAATTCTCTGTCATGGCTGTCACCTCTCAGCTGTTCATCCAAGTCGGGCAATTATTCCTTGCAGTTATTGTAGTCTATCATGGCATTTGGACTGCTTGGACCCTCCACTTGCAAAAGAGCCTCCACCTGGAAGATCTTGGAGATGTCCAGCTCATGTTGATGATCTTCTTGAACAAGTCCCAGGATCCTTGGGCCCAGCTCATCGTTTCCGAAAGATCAAAGGAGCTTCACTCATTAAGCCTGTTCTTGCTCGTGGCGTTAGGAATAATGGTCATATCGAGATTGAGAACAATACTTCTGAGGATGAAGATCAAGGCAGTGGCTTTTACGAGCAGAGAGAGTATGGTCATGTATACAAGCTTCCAGAGGAGGGTATCAAACTCGACTTCATCTCACGGTATGTTGTTCTTTCCAATTATTGCATGCTCAATTTACTAATTGATTATACAGTGTTCATCGTGAATTTGGACATTACAACCAACGCAGCTTTGTAAAAAATCGGGCATCTATGCCGAAACCACGATTACAAACTGCCGAATTTGACAGTCGTAGTCTTGATGAACAGCAAGCTGCTCTCAATCTTGCATATCTGGCCACTGCAAATCCAACGATCAATCTTACACAAACTCTTATTGATGCCTTGATTGTAAGTTTTCTTATCCCTATACTTTACGCCTCCAATCTACGTAACACAATGACGTAACATAAATCTAACCTGAAATCCTTTAGTCCGAAGCCGATGAGCCAGTCATTAAGTTAATTGCAAAAGGAGATGCGTCCAAGCTCTCAAAGAAAAAGCCATTAACCCAAGCTGACAAATCATCTTTGGTTGCTATGACAGCTTTTCTTCAAGAACGTCTAGCTTCGACCTCCGCCGATGCTGATGGTGACGACGGCATGATAGTGGATAATCAAGAGGACGACTTGTGATTCCTTGATTTCTGATCATTAGATTGAGATGATGTTAGGTTGATCAGATCTAGTTTGACCATGAGGGTATGGTATCAACTGGGGACTAACACAAGTTTGTCTTGTGACATGGTCATCACGTGACAGTACCTTGGCATACCGCGAGCATAGATATTACATCTTCTCTTTATGTGGTGTTGTCACTGATTGCTTATATCTTCTGATCAAGCGACTTCGCTAGGAAGCACATCTAATCATGCTGAAATCAATTAGTCGCCTTCTGTTCTATTTTCATTGTATTGGCGCTAGCATACAACTTTTTCCGTTTCTCTCGCACTTGGACTGCGACTTTGCGATCTTGCTTCTTTTTCATGTCGATGGGGGAACACAAAAATTTATTCAGACTTGTATCATACACATCATACGAAACAACTCTCTGCAGATGATGCGAAAGTACGTCAGCAGAGTGAGGGATTGAGGAAGGAATCATTGGTGCAGCAAGGCGTTAAGTGGAGTTCTTATTCATTTTGAATTTTTCAGGATTTTGCAGACTTAAGGGATTTTAATCTTCGAGGAGGGGGTTGCGTATGAAGATCGCGGATGAGATTCGGTGATTCTGTCTTTTCTTTTCGACGGAGGGAATCAGATGGGGAGAGGGCTTTGAATGGGAGATGAATTGGGTGGTATGGTTGACAAAATAGAAAAATATCAGATACTTCAATAAGTATCAGATGACTCGATGGATGGATCGTGTAGTCGAGAGGATGCAAGGATGGATCATATTATATTACATCACATATCATCTGGTTTTTCGATGGTATGGAGAGGGGTTGAGGATAGGGGATTTCCATGTTTCTTTTGATTTTTCTGCTAATGAGGATTATCTGGAGGGGGAAATATGTATGGTAGCTTCTGCGAGCAGCCAGACAGGAAGGAAGAATGAATGGGAAGAGAGACTAGAGAAGGTGGGGGAAACCAGGTAGCGATACTCTATCAGATTAGATGAGATGAATGATAAGAAAAAAGATTAAAATGTGATTGATTGTGCTGCAAATATGTGATTTTTTGAGAAGGTATTGTTTGAGTTATATGCTCGACTCCTGATTCTCAGACGGCGAGGGGAGTGATATATGAATCACAGCTGATAAGTATCTGGGTAAGTTCACGATTTGGATTATGAACGAACCCGAGTTAAGAATATGCAGATGGTAGTTAAGAATCACGCTTATGACAGACCAATGGAGCGGCATTGTGATTCAAAGATGTTAGGAATCTTGCGCCATACGCAAAAGAATCAACAAGCTGCAAAGTGTGATTACGTAGAGAGCATTGTTTGCATACCTATTTTTCGGACCACGCTCCCGTCAACTCCGACTGGGCAGCTCATCCCTTGCCAGGGATGAGCCAGGGGGATACACAACACATTGTGATATAAATTCCTTTGTGATACCTTTATCGACAGCTTGAGGATAGTTCGAAGCAACACTGAATGAGCCAGACCGGAAAAGGGAAACATGCTTGTTTGGATGCCTTGGGGAGGGTGATTGGGAGGCTTTGAGGTGTTGAGGTGTTGAGGTGTTGATAGCTTTTTGATGAAGAGTGGGGGTGGGAGAAGGCACTTTTACTCTTGTTTTCACCGTCGTTCTAGATGTAGTATATAGGTATAATGATAATTTCATGAAAGGCAATGAAATATATGGTATCGATGGTTGGTCGTCGACGAGTCTCGAGGTCTTGCCAGATTGATGATGACCCACTTCACTCTCGAGCCACTTCCCCCACACTTACTTATTATAACTGTTCCAGGTAAGGTTGGCCCAGAACCCCGGAAAATATAATCGCGAGGATTACTGCGATGACAAGCAAAGAGGCAAACAAATAATCATTGCAGTGAGCATGAATCATTTTCATATGCACATGGATGATTAAGTGAATCTCTTTATTAAGGTTATCTTCACATTCCTCCTTCGCACATTCTCCTTGCCACATCCACGTCAACTTCAACATATCAATCATGGCGACAACAACTCTTACCCAAGTTGAACTTCAATCTTTTCCCAATAATTCTACACCGTGGATTCCTAATACTGGAATTGTACAAGGCGAATCGGATCCAGAAGATATTAGACAAGATACGGCTCCACCAGCCAATGCTGTCGAAGTCTTACAGAAATGGAATTATCCTCCCAAGAATGTATATCGAGTTGGAGCTTCATTTTGGGGTTTCTTTCTCATGGGTATGAATGATGGTTCTTATGGCGTAAGTCTTCACTCTATCTCTCACTATCAGATACATCGTATACTGACCGAATAAAGGCTTTAATTCCATACGTAAGTCACATGTGCTCTTGCAAATAGCAATCTTTATGCTGAGAAATATATCAAGCTGGAACAATACTACAACCTATCCTACACCGTCATCTCCCTGATCTTCCTTTCCCCTTTCGCAGGTTACACATTCGCCTCCTTGGTCAACGACACCGTCCACGTGAAATTTGGGCAAAGAGGTGTAGCTGTCATCGCAGGACTATGTCATCTCATCTCCTATGTAGTAATTTCACTTCACCCTCCCTATCCAGTTCTCGTCGTCATGTATGTTTTCGTAGGAATGGGTAATGGACTTGTGGATGCGGCTTGGTGTGCCTGGCTTGGTAATATGGTTAGTGCGAATCAGGTGCAGGGATTCTTGCAAGCTTGTTATTCGTTTGGCGGAACAGTCGCTCCTTTGATTGCTGCGGGGATGTTGGCTAAGACGGGGTTGGAGTGGTATTATTTTTATTATATCATGGTGAGTGTTGCTTGTATTCCGGAGCTCGTCCATCAAGAACTTCTAACCGATAAGAGACAGACAGTAGTAGCAGCCACCGAGCTCATCACCTCGACATGGGCATTCTGGGCTCAAACAGGTCATGTATACGCAACGGAGAATCCTCGAGATGTCAATGCCAAGACTGGAAGACTTCGAGAAGCTTTGAGTAACAAATTGACCTGGATCTTCGCAGCTTTCATCTTTGGTTATGTAGGGGCTGAAGGTAATTTTCCCTCTCTATATATCACCGGACTTCAAAATATTAACATTCATCACAGTATCACTAGGCGGTTGGATCGTAACCTTCATGACCCAAGTCCGCTCCGGCACAACTTTTTCTTCCTCTCTCACCTCAACCGGTTTCTGGGCCGGTATGACAGTTGGCCGCATGGGTCTCGCTTTCCTAACCGCTTGGCTAGGCGAATTCACATCCGTCATCGTTTATCTTGGAATCTGCATAGCCCTCGAACTTCTTTTCTGGCTCATCCCCTCCTTCTACGTTTCCGCAGTTGCAATAGCATTCCTAGGAATGTTCCTTGGTCCTTTATTCCCAACAGCTATAGTGCTTGTTACGAAACTCATGCCGAAGGAACTACATGTTGGGAGTATTGGGTTTGCAACTGCATTTGGAGGAAGTGGAGGAGCAGTGTTTCCTTTTATTGTGGGAGCGCTTGCTCAGGCAAAGGGGGTAAAGGCCTTGCAACCAGTTGTTTTGGCGCTTTTGGTGACGATCTCGGGATTGTGGATGTTGGTTCCGAGGAAGGGAAAGAGAGATGAGGAGGTTGCAAGGGTGAGATGGGAGGGAGTTGTGGGGGCCAATTGATATTGATTTGGGTGTAACGTGAATGAATCGTGCTTTTGAGTGCGTTTCTTGATATTGCGTTTATACCACATATGGTACATGGCGGTGGAAATGCCAAAGTAACAACGTAGATATTATACCTTTCATGCTTTTGAGATTGAAGAGAAGTTAGAATCATTTTGTCCAGTTCAATGGGGTTTTCTACACAATACGGCCCATTACCTCTCAGTCGCCCATTCCCCTCCTGTCCCAGCTCTCAAAGTCCAAATCCAAATCCAACCCTTACATTCATCTCATACATCCAATCTTCTCCACATTCCACATCCACATACCATCTCAACCCTAGTCTTTAATTTCTCATCCGAGCCGAAGTATATTATATGAGAATAGGTAAATGGGTTTCTCTGGCTCGAGACTTTTAATCGGGATGCTGATGTGGGTTGGATTGGAGTGGAGTGTCGATGTACTTGGAGCTAGTTGGTGCTTTGAACTGGCTGGTATATAGGGAGGAGGGAAAGATGTTTGTTGGGCGAGGATTGTGGTCCTTTTTCTGTGTAGGTACCTCGTAGTATGTATTCAGGAAAGAAATGCTGCTGGTGAGGGATGAGGTTAATATGATTGGTCGAGGAGCAACCGGATTACATAATCCACATGATAACAAACGAGAAATGTTGAACTCAACAGACAGATGGATTTTCATGATGACTGCTTTTCCATTTGAGTATGATACTTCTCCTTTTCTACTTGAAGTGGTGGATAAAAGAAGCCTTGGTTAGTAAATCCCAGGCGCCTTCACTATAGTCTTCTTGATAGAGAGCTCCAATTTTGCTCATTGCAGCACTCTTCGTATCCGGAGTTTGAACGGCCATACCTACCCAAACGTTATGGAAGCACCGACCACTAGGAATGCGAAATTCAGAACTGCATGTGATAGATGCTACAAACTCAAAGAACGATGCGAACGCGCATCTATCTCCGTCAACTGTGCACGATGTGATAGGCTGGGGGTGACTTGTTCTACAGTGCGGCCTGTACGGCCCGTGGGCAGGAGGGCAAATTACACTCACTCAGTGACTAGATTGGCCTCGAGGAAATCCAGCAAGCCAGTGCAAAATCAGCCTAGTTTTGATTTATCTTTGAATATGCTTCCTAATTCACAGCCAGAGGAGGAGGAATTGTTGTCGTTTTTTCTAGGCAAATCGGGAAATCTAGATCAGTTTATTGCGTACCCCAGCTCTCAATCCGGGAAGCGGCAGTTATTTTCTGTTCAGCTATCAAGTGCTCTTCCATCATTCAGAGATGCTTTCCTCGCATGTGCTCTATCGGTAAAACAACTTCAAACAGGTACCACAGGGGATGCGGGTTCAATTTTCAGTGTTCGCTATATATTGAAGGCTATGGACGCATTACGTTCGTTGACTGTTTTATCTTCACAAGATGCAGTTCTTTGCCATGCTCTTGGAGGCTTACTTGCTTTCTCAATATCTTCCGCAATCGGCGTAGGAGTTCCAGATATTTGTCGTCACTGTCTCGGTACAACAACTCCTTTCATGAAAACAACAGTTTCCGATGCACAAGATGATCCTTGGGGAAGCTTTTTGATCCTGTTGGAAACTATGGACTGTCTCATGCATCGACAAAAGCCGATATTGAGGATTCGGGTACCTACTTCTGTGGTCATTGACTGTCGTCTTGGCCTCTGTTTACCTCTGTTACCCTATTATCATGATCTATGTGTGATCAGTAACACACTTCTCAATACAACTGACGCGAATGTTCTAGCTCGTTTGCAAAAACAGCTAGATGGCATACATTGCATTGTGGAGCCATGGCAGCCATCTCAATTAAATGGACTCATTGAGCGCTTTGATTCAACAGAAATCGTTCATCTTCTCGCGCAAGCCAAAATCTACCGCCTGGGAGCTCTGCTAGTTGGTCATAGATTACGATATCCTTTCGGCCAGGAAGATTCTCAAGCGGAATTCTGGTCAAAAGAAGTAATGATGGAACTTGAAATTGCAAAATTAGTCACAAAAAAATCTATGCGCTTTGTAACATTACCATTTATTATCGCTGCTGTTGAGGTAAGAGAGGAAAACCTACGTGTCAAAATGCTTGAGCGTGTAGATGATTGCGTGGATGATTTTGCTCAGTTTATGCAAAAGGCTACGAAAACATTTTTGTTGAGGGTTTGGCATGAGAGAGATGTGAATGTTACGACTAGGTGGTTTGATTCGATTCATAAACCTTGTCCTGTGTTAAACGCTCTGACTGAGACTTGTTCGACTGGCTAATAGATGTAGCTAATGTTCGTTTGAAGGATATTTGTAAGCTTCTGTTGTTACAAATATCACATAAATTTGTCCTATGGGAACAGCTTTGCAGATCAATATTTGGATAAGAACTATGCTAAGAAAGCTATGCTGAGAAAGAAAGGTCCATACAAATAAGCAGTGCAGAAATTCATCTAGTAAATAGCTACCCGCGTTTACCAGACAACCTAGCGCACGATTGCCAATATTCAGGACCCGGTCTACAATGAGAAATTCAAAGCTTTGGACTTTAAGAAGAAATTTATATCCGGTCCAACGGTTCTGGCGATCAAATAATCTCATGAGATCTGTAATTCCTCTACGCCGTATTTATGATCGAGTCCAATATAGCTGCCGCCTTCAGCAAAGCTTCATCCTTCTGTCTATACCCTACAAGCTGCACACAAACCGGTGCGTCCTTGTACTGTTCGGGACCGGTATCTTCGAGAATATATGTCAGCCTGGGCTATACTGAATTGGGGAGATATCGATACTTACACAATTTGTAAATTTGTTCATCATCTGGACCGAACTTGGCGTTACTCAAATCATCAGCCAAGTCTGTGTCTTTCACTTGATCTACCGGAATTACAACGGCTGGATAATCAAGATAATTCCACAAGCATGTATATGCTACTTTTGACCAACAATCCAATGGAACTGCAGTATGCGCTGCAGGAGGCATGAGAATTATGTCCAAGTCGTTATCGCGAAATAGTTTGAGATACGTTTTCGCGGTTTGTACTCGTCGGTTATTCAGTTCGAAGAAGCCTTGCAAAGTCATTCCTGGCACTGAGAGAAGGCCGATTTTTGCTAGTGATGGAATTTCCGGCTCTCCTGTTCGCTCGAATTGTTCTAGATAATGCTTTTAAAGTCAGTTAACACATCTCAAGCTGCTTGGTCGAGATTTTCTAGACTTACAGCGCTTCCTGATAGTGTCATATAGCTGATGAAGTCTTTATAGATTGAAGTGACGTCGGCTAGATTGATAGCAATTATCTCAACGTCTTTGTTTTCACTGAGAGAATCAACCACCTGTTTTAGAACGCGTCGAACAGGGGGCGACGGGGTAAATACTCCATCATTTTGTGCAACACCAACTCGGAGTTTATGTGCGGGCTTGATATCTAGCCATGGAATCGAGATTGCAGTACTGTCATACTTCCATGTATCTGCTTGAAGTATTGATTTGAGGAATAATTCGCAATCCCGGAGCGAAGTCGCCATTGGTCCAACAGTCGACTTAACACCATCTGTTCCAGGCGGAGTAAGATCTCTTACACCATCATGAGGAATCAATCCTACACTAGGTCTAAATCCATATATACCATTACATACCGATGGAACACGAATGCTCCCACCAATATCCGTTCCAACACCTAAAATACTACCTCGAAGAGCAAGAAGTGCACCTTCACCTCCGGTACTTCCACCCGCGGTTAGCAATTTATTCCGCGGATTCAATGTTCGTCCGAAGATGTTGTTGTGACTATCTCCCGTCATGATCGATTGGGGAAGATTGGTTTTGCAATATAGAACTGCACCTAAATCGAGGAGCATCGTAGCTAGTGCGCTATTTCCCGAGGCGGGAGAATTCACATAACATCCTAATCCAGTTGAGGTATCGTATCCGGCGACGTCAAAACTATCTTTCAGGGAGAATGGTAGACCGAATAGGGGAGGAAGAGGTTTACCGGTTGATTTCGAAGAGGTGTATTGGAGATCGAGAATCTTGGCTCTTTTGATTGCGGCGGAGAAAAAGATTTCCGTCAGACAGTTTGTCTGTGAGTTTTGAACATCGTTAGCTTTCTTTTCTTTCTCCTTTGGATGTCTCAATATCCTCTACATCTCCAACAAACACCCCACGAACAAACTCACCAATTGATGAGCAATCGCCGCTCTTTTGCAAAACGCAATAGCTACTTCCTCCACAGTGAAAACTCCATTCTTCATCAATCCAAGGAGTGCAGTAGCGTCGTAGTCAGAAGTTATTTGACATTCTGTCTCGCTTAAGAGTCCGCTGCTGAGAGGGACGTCCATTACGTTGGATATGCTTTGGTATTTTTCGCTGGGAAGGCGCCATTTTTGGGGTATGAGGGTGTTTTGTGTGGTTTTCTTTAGGGAGGAGAGGGTAAGGTAGGGGGTTGGAGGGTGTTGGGGTGGGGATGAAGTCATTTTGATGGCTATGGGAGGATGTTGGATGGATTCCGAGGCTTGAGAATAAAGAATAATGGAGGGAGTCAAGTGAAGCGAAGTTGAAAATTCAGTTGGGAATACTTCTGGATAATACAATTCGAAGAGGACATTTGTATATATATACATATATGCCCAATTTCTAAGACTAACCCCCAAAAGCATTATCAAATCTATCTCGACTCTCAAGGGACCCCCCCCCCCCCCCCCAGAAGAACCAGAACTCATAAGTAAATATCAATGTTAAAAACTCTCCGGCTCCGGTTCCGGTCCCTGCTCCATTGATTCTCATAATTCATCCGGCTTTAGCTCCAACCTAGGATCAGGTTATCTCTACCATGAATAAAATAATCCAAACCCACACCCCGCGCTCAACCTATTTCATAGAGATAGAGATGTAGATAGAATATAGAACATAACATAGAACATTAAACCTCCCTCCCTCCCAGCAAGCTCTTCAACAGATCCCACGAACTGCTTTCCTGAACTCGTGAAGCATCCATGCTGCTCGCTATTGATTTGTTGAGCGCAAATCTCAAATCTCAAATCTCAAGTCTCCGGTCCCACTGTAAGGCTGTTAGGTTAGATTACAGTGGGGTTACGATATAGTCAAAATAGAGTAAAACAACTCTCCGGTTAAGTCTCCGGTTTGAGGGTTTGAGGGCTTGAGGGTTTATGAGATGAGATGGAATGGAGATGGAGACGGAAATAAAGTTGAAGATGGAAAAACAAGTCAGAGATGCATCATTGCATGGAAGTATATTTAATAATAACTACCGTAGGAAGAATTCAGATACTTTATTTTCCTATTATCTCAGTACTGCGGTCTGCCCACCCCCCCCCCCCCCCCCCGAGTTTAGCGGCCGCCGCATCAGGCAAGGTACGTGCACAGGCCAGCCGCCGCTTTCAACATCTATAAGAGTCGCGGTCCCCCTCTTTTCAACCATCATCCTCTGTATTCCTTTCCCAACACTCGTTCAATCTCGCCATACGTTGTAACATTGACCCACCTCAATATTACCCACCTATCGGTCGCGCCGCAGCTGAAAATTTCGACGGTACAACCCACTTCAAGCAGAATTCTTGATTTACTGCTCCATTCTCGATGTTTACACCTATTCTGATTGCAGATCTCTCTTTCAATACTATTTCATTGGTTGGGGTTACGAGAATGAGTTTATTCCAGCTTCGTCTCTTGGACATCGCATCATCTAGAACATGACGGCGACACATCAATATTGCCGGTCCCCCGGTCCCCGGTGTCTTTTGCGTTAGCTTTGCTCTTACGCACCGCATTCTAGCCAATTGCAAAAATGCCTCATGAGAACAGGGTTTGCTGCTGCTTGCTGCGCCGTTGATGAGATACGCGGCGAGGAAGGGATACCTTGTATGATGAAGACAACGATATGCGCAATATGCCTTGACTTAGGCTGATTTGTGATGAGATGGGCAGATTGCAGCTAATCTGGCTGTGATTGCAGATCCCAGGAACTGAATACGAAACTTCAATGGTTTGAGAGCTAAGTCACAATCAGACAGACATGGGCAATTACAGCAGCTAAGCTATGTAGCCCTTGGGTAACTCTATCTGGCGCATGGGCTATACTAGATGGATGAGTTTTCTGTTGATAACATGCAACGGGAACACGAGCCCAACATGCTGCTTCTAGCAAATGAAGTGTGTATTGCCGCCAGAGTGGAAACAAGATCATCTCCAGTGCAGTCTCATTCCTGGAAATGGAAGGTTGTCTAGGTGCAGCCTGCATGTTTGAAAGCCGAGACGGGGAAAATCTATAATGTTCCATTTGCGGTAGCGCTGAGGATCGAGAAAATTGATGGGATCGGTCGATGTGATAGGAAGCGCGGTGGGTATAGGAGCTGTGGCTGGGCAATTGGGCATATTCTGAGACGAGATTGTAGGATCCATGAGGTATCGGAAGGTCTAGCTCTTTGTTTGCAAGCGGTACAAGGAGTCTACTTAAATACTTCCGTTTCCTCATTTCTGCCATTTTCTACAATTCATTTGTATGGTTTAGAGTAGAGAAACTCTTTAATATTATCAATCATTTCCGTGCATTCGAGATAGCCACTTTTGCCCCTATCCATTATACTTATGTGCCAACTGCCCCACGCTCCAAGAGCACAGCAACTCACTACACTCCTACCCAAAAACAATCCAATGTCCCCAATAAGACGCAGTGTATCAAGCCGAGTGTTATGGCACTTGATAGCACGCGACAAGAAGCAGCCGATGATGGAGGCTGCAAGTCAAGAACTCGTCGTAAGCTCCACTAGAGTATTAAGAAATTGAGTTAATGCCTGTAACTGACTTATGAAAATCTGAATAGAGATCAGCACTATCTGCAGCAACGACGAAAAACTTGAGGAAAACTACGACATTGACGATGGCGACGTTTGTCTTCCTTCGATTAAGGAAGTGCTGCAGTATACTACGCCAAAGAAGAACGATCCTATGCTAGGAGATTCAAGCCTAGATAACACAATTCAAGAAGATAAAGGGATGGGTTTGGGCGAAACAGACGAACTTTCATCGGAAGAGGATAGCCTGGATCCAATTTCATACAAGAGGAGCTCGACGGAAAGAGACCAAAGTAGCTTGGGGACCCAAGGTATGCGTATCAGCTCTCTATTATCCAGACAAGCAGTCTCCTGACCACATAAACACAGACAGCCCGTTCATTCTCGACGATGACGAACCAGAAGCTCCTAATCTTCAAACCACTTCCGTTTCCACCTCGGTCAATCTCTCCAACTACGAAGAATGGTGGGATGTCGAAAAAGGCTGCTTCGTGGCTGCAGATCCTCCGCTCGAGCAGGATGCCTTGGCCCCTACACCTACCCAAGACCAACCTGGCTCTCACCAGCACTTTTCTGGAACATTGTGGGATCAGGCCGAGCTACCTGACAACGATGAAGCCGAGCAGTGCGTATCAGTGGAGCCAGTATCGCAATCTCTACCTACACCATTAGGTGAGAATGACGGAGAGAGGAAGAACAAGAATATCTCTGAACATGCAGCGGACTTAAGTCTACTTTTGAACAAGCAAAAAAGTGTATCGGCTACCGTTCTTGGTCCTATATATGATGATCGCGGCTCTACTGAGCCCTTGCAGCCTGATAATGAACTAGGACTTAACCAGAGCGAAACTGGTTATGGCAGATCTAAGGAGCTCGGCCATAGTTCTCCACCTCACCATCGAGATCACGACGAAGACCAGCCAGAGGAGCGACAAGATGAAGAGACAATGGTATAAACGATACGGGAGAATAACGAGGACGAGCGTGCGCGAGACAAATCGAAACAAATGCAAATGCACAAGGAGGAAACTAACGGAAGCTGCCATTTTGAGCGCGGCGCAGGCACCACAAACGACGAGGACGAAGGAGACTCACGACCTGGAAAATGGCAGAAGCCCACCTCACTACCTACTTACAGTTTGAAGTCACCTCGTGCGAACAGCCAAAAGCGTCATCTCAGACCACGTCACAGGCTCATAACGCGTCGTTCAGCCACGCCACTTGAGGAAGATAAGTTACCATCACAAGACCGTTACAGCCGTTTATCAACGCCCATTGATAACAGCCATGTACGAGGCTCTCAAAGTCCTCCCCATATAGAGCTGGCGGCAGTTGCGAAGTATCAAGAATGGTCTCTCCAAGGTTTCCTAAAACGTACTAGGATTGGGGACAAGACAACATACGATATCTCATTTGAGTTAGGCCATGGTCCAGAGCACGTTCATCACTCTATTCTTTCCGAAATGTTGAATACTAGTTCTAATAAACCAATACTTGCGAAGACTGTTGTACCTTCTAGATTGTAGGAAGCAAAGGCTCCAAAAACCTGCAGCGTTGTTATACATTCCAAACGGCATCCAATAATGTTTCAAACAAAGACACGAGTTCGATGGACACCAAACGAGAGCAAGACAATAGTCAAAATGAAGACGCGGGAATGCTCCTGGGAGGAGATCCATGGCGCTCTCCCTTACAGGACTTTAGGGGCAATTCAGGTGCAGTAGTTGACAAAACTTAAAAAGTGACGGTAGTAATTTATACCATCTTCATTTCTTTTAGGTTTTCTAAATAACAGAATCAAATTAAAAGCTATAGGCTTTAGAATTTGTTTAACAAGTTGCTTATACTTATTATATTGTTAATTATAATACTCGTCATTATTACGATCTATATATTTCCTTAATTCACTCTAATTCCTTCGTTTTATAAAATTATATTCTAGGTTGAAGAGATAGAATTGACTTTTTTTTTACAAGTATCTACTTATTTATAATATCTAATTATTACAAAATATATATAAAAAGTAATATTTGAATTTAATAGAATTATTTTAATAAGTATTATTTATAGAATAAATAAATAATTAATATTTTTTATTTTTTATTTTTTATATAAAAAATGTATAAAGAGTATTAATAGTGATTTCAGGTATACATATATAAGGTTGAAAAAAGAGTCTTCGATTTATTGAATATATCTGATATTCTATTTAATATATTTTATTATAAACACCTTTATATAATTAATAGTATATTTGTTAATTAGTTTAGAAGTCTAATCTATAAGACTAGTTTTATTATCTTATTCAATTCGAAAAACACTCATATCCTAAACTCTTTACAAGCAGCAGCATTTTATAACCTTCCCGGGCCTAGCGTCTGATAGAAATCGCTAGAAATCGCCGGTAGATGTACTAAGTAATCCGCAGTATAGTTCCCATTATATCTGCTCGGCGATTAGCTCTATTCATGCGATAAGCTTATTCATCCCAGCCTCTCACATGTGATGTTCTTAAACCTCCTTATTATAATATATAATCCAAGACATAATGTCCCTATCCGCGAAGCAGACTAATACTAATGCTGAAGAGCACGACGAACTTCAACATGTACGCATCCATTCTCAATGTGGTGCTTGTGGTTTCCTTTTCTGTGTAGGGGATCGTCTAGTTGCTCGTATGAATCCTCTATTCTCTTTGTTTTTTTTAAGGATATATAGCTAATTCTACAATTACTTACCTCTAAAGTCCTTTAAAGTAATACCATAGTAGCGGCTATATAGCTTTAGATGCACTCAACTTTCCTATAGCAGACTATGGTGAAATTCGACAAAATCTGCTTTTCTGCCAATATCTTCACTGCAACGTATGTATAGCGGCTGAAGAAACTGCTACAATTCACGCGGATTGTTTCAATCTATATAAAAGTCAAGCAACCTACCAAGACAAAGTATATCGACTCTGGTTTGCTTCCCTTAGGATATATCCGTGGCCTGGTAGCCCAGCTCTCTTACTCCCCCCAAAGCCGGATATAGACCGTGCCAGCCGTCTTGCCGCAGATATATACAATCTAAAGCAGCTATCTAAGCTTCCTAGCGAAATCAACACTATGATATGGAACTTCTCGAGACGTAATGATCTATTGCGTTTCTCCGCCGTGCTTCAAATGATCGATACACTCTCTTCTACAAGTTACGATAGATTGGTATCAACAAGCCTTCGTCATATTCAAGATTGGCGTCGCGGGGACTATCCTATCATCAACACAAACAGTTCATGCTCTCTCATTCAACTAACAATTGATTCAAAAGGTATTAAGTCTATTCAAGGGCTACAGCATTCTATATATAAACCTCCATCCCAATTCGTTGTATATATGACCTTTAAGGCTAGTCAAAATCTATCCATCAACTTTCAAGTCGGTTAAACCTATTCAATAGATCTTTATAGGCTTTGCTAATTGCGTCTTTAAATTCGGTCTCAGTCGTCTCAGTCGTCTCAGTCGTCTCCCTGGACCGGAACAGCTCCAAATCACGGACATCCCAAATCCCCCAGACCCTGTGGTGATAAAGTTAATATTATAGACGAAAAGAAATTCAATATAAATCCCTATATAAATTTCTATTATATACATAATGATATTAATTTTTCTTTTGTTATTAATAAAATACTGATTTCATTAATGATAAATATTATTGATATGAAATGCGACCCGTTTATTATTACATTTTTAATAGAAAAAAAGAAAATAAGGGCCTTTAAGATTCCAAGATCTTTAAATATTAGAATTGTAGGAAAGATAGATGGAAGAGTGTGTGCGTAGAGGCTAGGAGGAGACTGTAGCAGCGAATGGAAGCTAAGGAAGAGGAGGAGGGGAGCGAGCATAGGGACTAAAATGAATGAAAGACATTAGCCGAAAGTCTAAAGGGGGGTCTATTCATCAATCGCTATACTTCACCTTCGATTTGTTCTTCAATCAAAAGCTTTATCATTATACCACCCACACAATACAGAATTTATTAAATAAATAATCTAATTTTAATACAAATAGACCTTTTTATTTGAAAGTAATTACCTTAGACTAAAAGTTAGAATTAGCTTTCGAAATTCAAGAAATTCATCAAGACCCTATTAATTAAAATAAGCTTCGTAAACTACAAAGATTTAGATTAATCATATTAATACTTTAAAAACAATTTATTCAATATATATTTAAAGGTTAAAGAATTTATTATAATGATAAAGAGTTCACTTCGTCAAGTACCGATTCTGCTACCACAGGGAGAGCTAACAAAATGCTTTCGCTTCCCGACCCCTTTCAACGTTGAATCTATCCGTCTTGCGACTATCGAATTGGGATCTTGCTCGGAAATCACGTTTTTTTTCGACTGGAACAAATATTCATGCAATACATACCCATACTAAAGTCACACCTTTCGCAGAAACAACTTTTGCGCGGCTTTCAAAGTATATTCAAGATCAGGTTATATGGGTATACGTGCCAAGCCCGCCAACAGATATGATATCTGCATTTGTATTTAGAGTAAAAGTTGATTCTAAGGGCCAGCTTCAATTAGACAGTCTCTGCTATTTGGCAAGTCAAAATAACGTCGTTCTCAAAATATTATAGCTAATAAGTAAAAGATACGTACGCCGTATAGAGGAGATTTCATAGTTGGGCCATATCAAGACGGGTCTATAAAAGACTTTGCCATTTCGACATCGGCTCGGTCAACTTTAATCTATTCTATTCCAGAATACAGACCTATATCAATTCTAGGGCTATTTCCTAACGGCCCTATATGTTCTAAACCCTCTCCTCGCGCCCCAATGGTCTCCTGCGATCTACCAAATGCATGTTATACATCAGCTCTGCTAAAGGGTGTTGCGTGCGTTTGAGTATTTCGTGATAACCAGGTAAATTTCTGCCGAGGTCTTATTATCGAATATAACGATAAGTCTCAACAGGCACTCGGTTGTTGTCGTATAGGTTTTGATCCAGCTGAGAGATGTACAGATTTATTGCATCTTGCATTTGCTCCTAGTCAGTCCAGGCGTTATAATGGTTTACAATGTCGTGTCGTAAAGGTAGAAATATCCTCAGCGCCAGTTAATGGCAGCTACCTTGATGCAGGTTGGAAACGTTGCTCTGAAGGGCTTACCTTGGAAGTCTGGGTGACAGAATTGGAAATGGTTATCAATATGGTTTAAATAGAGTGATAAAGAGTATTTAATATCGGAAATTAAGCGCGTTGTTTCAAACCCAATTATATGTTTATTGACCCTTTAACATTCTACCATCTTGCTTTGTATTGAACTTTTTTCCCATCAGCGAATCACCATTTCTCCTTATGCTCAGCTTGAGTCCATCCTGTTTCATGATAAACCCACTCCTTATCCGGGCGTGTACAAGCGACAACGTTTCCAGCGCCATTGAAGTAGTACTGTCTATCCCTAACATAATAGTACTTGAGTGGGAACTCCTCCTCCTGGGATGGCTCTACACGTTGTGACGGTCCTGCTGAAGCTGCATGTGATGGTCCAGCGCTACTATACCCCAACGGTGTACTGACCCTACCGTTGAAGGAGAGCGAAGCCCGGCGAGAATGTTATTCGAAGGAGGGACTGGGCAAGATTTCATGTAAAGAAGCGCCTCCAGAAGCTCACTTTTAGAATATTTGAAGTCGAGGTATGTGTTTTTGTTTCCGCCATCTCCAATGAAGGGCACGAATGGCATGAGACCACTTATGTTCGAGTCAAAGATCCAGGTACGCATAGAATGGCCACAGCAAGTTATTGTCCACATCCTTTTCCTATCTGTGTTCCCCCAGCTGTACTCTAAATATGCAAAGAATGCCTAAGCTTCAACCTATAAAATATCTTTAGAATCAACTTTACCCTTTTTTGCTTTATTGAATAATAGAATGAATGATTACCTTCTATTCAATTTCTTAATAATAAGGTCAATTCGTTTTTGAATTTCTATATACACCGGAGGATGCTTAATCGATATAAATCAATAATATTTAGTAAATATATATTTTTCAAGAATATATAGTCAAAAATCTTTTTGTAGCTTATTTGTTATATTATTCCGTAGTTTTTTATAATTTTATAATTATTTTGTCTTTATTAAGGTTTATTATAGAAATATACTAAGGTAGAAGAATATAAATATAAGATTAGTATATATAAACCAGCTATAGTGTCTTTACTAATACTTATATATTCAAGCTTAAGGGTAAGCTTTCTAAAAAAATATCATACTATATAAAATGTTGTAAATCTTTTCATTCATCTAGAATAAACCAAACCTTGATTAATTATATGATTAATTAATAACATTTCAATCGATATTTTAGTAAAGGATAATTAGAATAAAAAATATTTGAATAGAATAATTTGAAAAAGAAATAAAAGTAGGGGAAATCATACTTTAATTAAATTATAACTTTATAATAACCTAGTTTTATAATTATAACCCAATTTTAAAAGTTTTCCATATAAGATTTATATTATTATTTCTTGAATATAAATTGTAATATAAAAGCAAGAGTTAATAAGGCTATACCTTAATAAAAAAAGTAATAAACATAATATACAACTACAATTTTTAAAAGGAGGCGGAAGATAATATTTTTATAAGAATTCTGTAGTAAATACATTATAGAATAAGATTCTACTTTCTTGTTAGGTTATGTATTGAATGCTTGAAAATTGAAAAGGGGTTTAAATCTTTTTTCTTATTTGATATCATGTCTAAGTATATATTATATATACCTACTAGATTAAGAACAGAATTTGCTAATTTAAATAATTATCACTTTTTTATATACAAAAGACTTACTATAATTCAAAAAAATTCTTTTTAATCTAATACCCTTAAAAGACTACTTCATATTGATTATTATTAAAAGAATATTTTAATATATAATCTTTTGTTCTATTAATTAAATGTTACGACGACATCCAACATACCGAGTCACCTGATCAGAAAGTCACGGGATTAGAGATTCCCACTGGATCCCACTGCTCCCACCTGGTGGGACACGATGGGATCAATGGGACAACAAAGAACGAAGGTCTATATAAAAGAATGGGTTTCATTACAATGTAGAGCTTCGTGCTCAAGATCAATCATTAGTTTCATACTATAGTTACGAGAATTGCAACCAGTTACAACCTTATTGAATTCCTACTTGAAGTTTAGTCTAAACCACCTCGAGAGATCTCTAGACACTTCCATGTGACCCTAGAGGCAGCTCCCGTAACATTAAAGAGTAGATAATAATTATAACATAAGGATATGATTAATTATCGACAATAATATATAAGTATACATAATTTATTATTCTTAAATATTAATTTGCTGAAATTATTAAATCTTCAAATTAATTTATTATTTTTAAAGCTATATATAAACCTTATTAGAGAGAATAATTCTAAAGGTTTAGGTTTTTATAATAAACAATTTAGTTTAACATTTAATATCAAAAAAGGTTCAAGTATAGTATATTATATAGTATTTTTAAATAAAGACGAGATAATCTCAATATTTGTTTTTTCTGTTTTATTTTAATGTTTTGTAATATTTTAATAAAGAATATATATTATAAAGTCAATAATTAATTTATATTACTGAAAATCGATATTCATATTAAATATTATGAATATACTAAAATAAAAATATATAATACTAAAAAACATTTTAAATAATAAGATCCTTATATATAATTTATAGATTATAAACCTACTTTCTATAATTAAAGATAAAGGTAAGAAAAGTGAAAACTATAATAGAATATAATCATATTGTGTTACTTTAATTGTTAAAATTAGCTTTTGATAATGTTACGACAGACATCATATGACACATTCGCGTGTCACATGAGGGAGCCTTGGGGAGCTACGGGCTCCAGGAGCATATGGATCCCAAGGGCTCCAGATGATAAAGGTCTATATAACAAATAAGTTTCATTAGAATATAGAACTTCGTGCTTAAGAACAATCATTAGTTTCATTACTATAGTTACGAGAATTGCAACCAGTTACAACCTTATTGAATTCCTACTTGAAGTCTAGTCTAAACCACCTCGAGAGATCTCTAGACACTTTCACGTGACCCTAGAGGCAGCTCCCGTAACAGATAAGTATTTATTAAAAAAGATGATAATTATAAATAATTATAAGTAATCTAAAGATAACATTTTATTGAATAGTAAATGTATTCCCTAGTATATCTTGTTATAATTATAAAATAGTATTAATAAGAATATAAGCTTTCTTTAATTCAAATAATTTTATGAGCTTAGTAAAAAGTTATTTTAATTTTCATTTTAAAAATAAAAATATAATATTATATTATATTATATTATATTATATTATATTATATTATATTATATTATATATACATACATACATACATATATATCATTCAAAAAACAAATACAAATATAAATACGTAGTAAGAACTAAGACTAGAGATTCAGTATCAGAACAAGAGGAGAAAAGTGAAGAGAAGTAAAGAAAAGAGTAGAGCAGAGAAGAGTTGAGGAATAATAAAAGAATATCTCATTATCTCATTTCACTTCATGCTAACCTAAATAACTGACTAACTAACTAGCTAACTAATATCATGCTATGTGTGAGGTTAACTGTAACTGTGATTGTAACTGTCACTGTAACCAAAAAATTAAAACTACCAAAGTATTGTGTTGTATTGAGTATTAAGCAATAGAGCTGTAAAGATCGTATCTCATCCCTTCGTAATCTGTTATATTCATCCATATTCATATCTGTGTTCTCATGCATTGTGCGTGGAACTCCCTACTCATACTGATGCTGATGCGTGCTGTGAATCCTTATCGTTTTTCATCCATTACTTGAGTCTTCAGACTTTTCTGTTGGAGTTGAAGTTAAAGTTAAAGTTAAAGTCGAATCACCAATTTCCCGCACCCGTAAGTAAGGACTGTCGATATTAAAGCGTAAAGAAATTAAAAAGAAAAATTAACCCGTTGTATCCATCCTGCTTCTCGTATTTCGTCTCAAAAATTCCCCTTCCCATCAAACCATCCAAACTCTTTGCTCAAACCCCAAAGAAACTTAATACTCAAGGGCAAGCGAGTCGAATGAGCATGAAGTTATCTAGGTATCTATGCAGGGCAAGAAACACTTCTAACAGTTTGTGGAGGACCCATATTCCTACAGAGAAGAGAATCAATCAGTAAACGACTCTTGATGTTTAAGAAATAAGTTTGAGAGAAGGAAGTACTTACCAAACACCACTAGCGATTTGTACAAAAGCTGGTGGGTAATCGACGGTATCGAGTTTACAGTTGGGGATATTGTATGTGGAGCGAACTTGGGAGATTGAGAGGGCGTTGTCTGTGAGAAGGGGGGTGTTAGTGGTTTTTCTTTAGGGGGGGTGAGATTGTGGAGTTTTGAAGGGGGTGGTGAGGTTACAAGGAGGTAGGAAAGAGTAGAGGAGAGAGTTGAAAATCGAAAAAAAGTAGGTAATACATACTCGTATAAACTGGTCCTCCACCAAGTGGTACACTAATGAAATATTTCGCATCCGCAGCCCCATCCAATTCAATGCTAATCACTTGACCCGAAGGAGAACCTCCACTCGTACAAGAGATATCGATGATCGTTTGAGGTGGTCCGACTTGCCATGTATTTGGTGGTCCTTGCTATTTAGACGGTCAGAAACTAAGCTTGAAGATGTGTGACACCATTCTCCGTGGGGTCGAGGAGGAGAGGAATATGATGTGGGATAGAAAGAATAGGGAGATTAGTTCATGGACGGGACGAGGATGAAATTGGATCAGGAAATTTCAGAAACTTACAACTAAAGCGGGCGTGTAATCCACGGCAAGAATCTTACAATTCTTTTGCACATCAAAGCCGTCCGTGGAGATAGAAGAAATGCTCAAGACATTATTGGTGCTAGTAGTCGAACCATCGAGTGGAACAGATAATATGTATTGAGCGCCTGCTGCACCGTGAAAGGTAAGTGATGCTGTGTTGAGAGGTGGAGAGAGAGGAAGTGCAGAGGTTAATGCTAGGGAGGTAATGAGGGTAGCGATAGTTGTGAAGTACATTTTGATCTTGGGGTGGAGTTAAGATGTGGTGTGAGTGTTATGTAGGAGGGTTTGATTGTTGATTGTTGATGGTGATGTGTAAGTTTGATGCAGTGTAGAGAGATGTATTGATTATGATGATGAAGATGAATATGAAAGAGGAAGTTGAGCATCTATATATACGTTTCTCCAAGTATTCATGTCCTCATATAACTTCCCTGTAAACATAAACTCATAAAAGAGCCCCACAAAGTCTCACATCACCATCTCATCCACTTCCTCGCCGCGATGGCACTGTCGCCCAAAAACCCACTCACCTTGTTCTCCACAGATCTCAAAATAAGCATACCCACGCAGCTTGTGCAGTTCGTGTTGGTATCCATAATCAAAGACTGAACCCCAGCAAAGCAATCCAAATTCTAACCATGTCCTATCTCTCTAACGTCAAAATCACACATCAAAGCCATCCGACAACACGCAGCTTTACCGATTGAACTTTCAGCTATAATATCACCTGACATTTGCATACGAAGTCAGGCTTAGATTTGAACATGATTTCCGCTTGCGTCATGTCCAAAATCTTAGAATATGGTCAAAAACTTAGCCAGGCTTAGAACCAGGCTCAAAATAAGCTTCTCCCACCGAATCTTACACTGGCGATCGCTAGACCACGAAGCATTTCCTCATGTAATGAGAAGAGATGAGAGGTGTGAGGCATGAGGCTCATCTGAATATGGCTGGGATGAAACCCGAATTCCACTGAGACAAACCAAGAGTATGTACGAGGCGTGGTTGTCGATTGGTGTAAATATTATGAGATTATTCAATTCTCGAATGCATTTCCAGTCTTGATATTCGGATTTAGGCCTGTGCAATGTGGGTGGGTTATTGTACGACGTGAATCATGCATAAAGATGAATGCGTGGAATGCGTCGGATGAGGGGTAATCCAAAGCATCACGTGTCACATATCCGCGCCAAATTCTTGGAGATGACATTCAATCGTGGGAAACATACATTTGTGTAACAGTAGGTTGATGACTTGGCTCTTGGGTGAGAATATACGAGAATTCAAATCGTAACCTCCCGTCTTCCCGTGTTGGTTTCCGCCTCAATACCGTGACCCGAGTCAAAGAGAAAGAATATGATAGAATTTTACGTAACGACTCGACTATACTTTTCGTTCGTATTTCTTTCCTGGAGTTCGATGAAGGCGTTGAAGTTCCTAGAGAGGTTCAACCCGATGAAGAGATGCAGAAAGATATCGATGGAAGCATACTTTCCGTTCGTCGATTGCTTGTAATGAGCCGAGATAATGAAATCAGCCTCTCGAAAAGCAATTCAGCTCTCAAAATGCATCCTGAAGTGCTCTTGTATACCGCGGGAAACCATATTGAGGCTTATCAGACCCGTTTGCTTCGTATATGTCTCATAGACCCCAACGCCATGCTCATACCAAAATTCTCATACAGATTCGCATTGCCGTTTCCAAAGATGCTTACCTAGGTATGCGAAGCATCTATCCCAAGCTTCAAAGCATTTATCAAACAACCATTTATACTTGTATTCTGCATGATGTAGTATAAGAGATACTAAATCCATCCTGATTTTCTCCTTTGTGCAAATTATATTCTATACCTCGACATCTCCTGAGTCCATGATAATTTGTCCCGATTCCTGAAATTTCATATCGAAGACCAATAGATCCAAAATATAGACCCCAAAACTTTCACTGTAGAGTTATTATTCTTCCACATAACTCTACTTGGAGAGAGCCCGATTTTCAAACATAAATCAAGATTAAGAATCTGATGTGTTTGCTCGCTGTGTGGTGATCGAGGTAGATTGCACATCGAACAATCAATATAACATATTTCAATATCCCACTTCAAATTCAACAATCATTCCTCTTTAACATCACAACTCAAACCCAACAATCACCTCCTCCCAACCTCTCAACCTCTCACCTTCTCCCAACCTCTCAACCTCTCACCCCCATCCAAACAATCATCAACGCTCCTCTCCATATCCCTTCCAAACCCAAACCCAAACCCAAACCCAAATCCAACAATCACTCCCCTTCAACCTCTCACCAACTCACCAACTCACCAACTCACCAACTCACCAACTCACCAACTCACCAACTCACCAACTCACCAACTCACCATCTCACCAACTCACCATCCCCTTCCAAGTTCATCAAGCTTTCGAAATCCTCCCTCTACCTCCCTCTACCTCTCTCTACCTCTCTCTACTTCTATCCTAATCTAAACCTCATCCCATCCATCTCTGCCCAGTTCGAATTCATCAAGACTCAAGACTCAAGACTCAAGACTTACTCAAGACCCAAGACAACCATGTATACTTATACCCACCACACTCTTTCTTACACGATACACTAGTATGTAGCAAGTACTAAGAGCAGTAACTATGCCTTGAAAGTCTCCTATCACTTATGGTGAGAAAATGAGTGACTATAATGTGCTAGGCGTCATCAAGCACAAGCAAATCATGGAGAACAACTAACCAAGATCTCCACACATCTCCAAGTCTTAGTTACTTCACATCTCACCATTCATCCCAAGTTCTAAGCTTAAAATAGTTATCATTAACAGTAACTCTACAGCAGTATATACAATCAATAATACACGCCATCCATCATTTTCTTCTTTTCGTTTTTTTTTTCTCATTTTAACATTTTAAGAGTTTTTTTTGGACATTTCTTGAAAATCAACTTCCCCACACCCTATTTATACGCCTTTCCAAATCATGTCATTTTATCCCACGATACCAAATCCTAGTGCTCCACAAGCTAAAGCCTTGTTACGTATTTATCTTGTAATGCTCATTGCGAACCAGTGATTTAGTACGTACTAGACCCAAGCTAGTAAGTGCTAAATACATCGTCAAGATCACTTTCTAATACTTATTTCTGCTCTTAATTTTTCGACCAGAAGTCAATCTCATTCCCCTCGATAACAAGGACATTGCAGTCCGAGATATCCTCTGAGCTCCCGTTTTCCCGTGGTGATCAGTGAACACTAAATCGCCGAGAACGACCCGTTCAATCCACCCCGCCCACTCATGACTCATTCATGCATCAGAGGGATAGTAAATTGCTGTTTTCATCACAGCTAAAAACCAAAAGAAATAAACATCCCCGAAAAATCTCCAATCATAAATCTTTGAATCGTGCTGATATTCCACTTGATTATGATGATGCCGCTTTGAAAAACATGGTAGAAACATGAACAATATACATGGAACATAAAATTTGGTTTGGTCGAAAACGATTTTGACACCTGGGCAAAATCGTTTGTCTTCAAAGATTTGATACTGGTCGTGAAGGCAAGAAGTTGGTTCATCGTTCGTGGAGAGTAGAGAAATTGTAAAGCAAAACTCCAATTCCCATAAAACAGACTTTTGTTTTCAATTTGTGCATTTATCTCTGTAAGCAAAGTTAGAATTTGTATCGTTGTATCAGACCAGGAAGTTAACTTACTCTTCCACGTCGACTGTTGACTGGTTCTTGCATATACTGCATGTTCTGTGTAGGCAAACCATTGAAACCATATGCTCCCATACCCATTCCCATGTTGTTTAGACCAGGAGCTCCAAATGAGCTTTGTCCTAGCATTGGTCCAGGGCTGATTTGCTGAGATGGGGGTTGGATAGGGCTGGCATTTTGCATTCCTCGATATTGGTCTGCCAATTGTGGACTACTAAATGCACCAAATCCTGATTGCATGGTAGGATAATAGCTGCTGATAGGAGGAGTACCTCGTGCCATGTTCATGTTTTGGTATTGAAATTGTTGCATATTCATTGGCTGCATCATGGGCGTAGACGATTGTGGAAACATTGAACTTTGAAGTGCGAATTGCTGGAAAGGTTGAACATTGGAATCCATGCTGTCAGTTCTTTGCATACCCATGCCCATGTCATATGCATTTTGCTGCATTTGTGGATTTTGTTGCATCTGTGGATAGTATTGATTGGAACCGTATTGTGATTGAGGCATGAGTTGTCCAGTAGCTTGACTTTGTTGCGATCCAGGTCGAGTACGGTCAGTTGCTTGTTGTTGACTGTGCTCTCTGCTTGGTCCGGCACTACCGTTACGAGTTGACAATCCAACCTCATCCATGAGACGCTTATAGCCTTGTGCTGGTTGTGCCTTGAGACGAAGCAAAACGTTTCGAACGTTCTCGACAACCTTGCTTCGAATGGACTCATCAAAGAATGGAGTGGTAAGTACTTTGAAAATCAAGGTAGCACCACACGCTTGGTCGGATAAAATGGCTTCGAGCGTTTCATCATCTTTTGAAAAGAACAATGCTTGAAAGATTTGATCGCGAGCATCATTCTCTAACTTTTGGTTGATGACCTTGAGAACGGTGAGATATGCAACCTTGTGCTTGCAAAGGTGGACAAGATTTGGTACTAATTGAGGTGCGAGAACAGATCGACGTTGTGGGAAGGTGCAAGTGTCCAAAAACCAAGTCAAGAGCAAAGCACCATTGGCATTGGTAGCCAATTGAACACTGTGTAGCGCAATGGCGGCTGCCAACATTCGTTGCTGATCCTTGGTAGAGTGATGACTTTCGAGACAAGCTCGCATAGCTCTGGCGCCGTATCGACCTTCAGAGATAGGCTTCATTTTGCTAAGCATGGCTTCGAATATAAAATCATTGTAAGGCGAACCAAACTTCAAGCAGCATTGCAAAACATAATTACCGTATTGATCGAGGAACAATGGCACAGTGTATGGCGCGAGGTTCTGAACTATCATAGTGACTTGCTTGGGCGTTTTGCATACATCGATGATTTTTTGTGCTGCCCAAGTACCATTTTTGTGCACACCAATCTCTGCCATATGGGGAGCAATTTGCTGAAGCATAAGGTCTCTGGTGTCATCGGAGCAATGTTCGAACAACTTTTGGACAACAGTATTTCCGAGATAGTCCGACGATAACTCAGCAACTTCTTCAAGCATTTCCATAGCGATAGCCTCAATCTCGGCGGGCGAACAACTTTGATTGTCAATGCGCTTTCTTATATCTCTAAGCTTAGGAGCATCATGAACTCTACTGTGGCTTGGTTCCGCGATTGCCGGTATTTCAGACTGCCATTTGTCATATGAGATGGAGGATTTGAGGCTTTGGCCAATCTTGACCTTGTCCTCCGCAGTGGCTCCGAACTCGGAAACTATGTTCAAAATATCAATCTCGATGTCTTGGAGTCGTGGTGAAGGAGGTTCAGTAGTTCCAGGTCTTGAGATGGCTCCCAGAGCCCCGTTGGCGTCGGTCACATTTGCACCAGAATCCAAACCCTTGGAGAAAGGATCTGGGCTTGGTGAAGGAAATGCACCATCAGGACCTGGTGTCGTTGCTGGAGATACCGGTTTAGCAAAGTTGATTCTGACTGGTCCTGCTCCTGGAAAAATTTCCTTGTTGTGCATCATGGCCTTTGCCGTTATGGCACTGTCAACGTGTTCATAGTTTACGAACCCGCAATTCTTGTGCGTGAGAACCCTTGCGGACTGAACTGGACCATGAACTTTGAACAATTCTGTGAGGGTAGAGGTTGTTGTTGATGATGGAATGCTGCCAAGCCAAAGAGCACTAGTTGGTCCCTCCAAATTGTCATTAGGTGAAAGGTGTTCATTTGCGTTATTTGAACGTCCTAGACTCATTGCGGCGACAGCTTCTGGAAGACCCGAGAACTCATCCGCTTCTCTCAACTCTGAGGCGGAAATAGTGTTACCAAGACGTGATGACGCTGTAGGATAATAGTCACGCATTAACCTTGTATTTGGTGAATCGAGAACACCGGCAGTTCTGGCTCTTGGTCTGCTTGCAGATGCTTGGCTAACATACTGCTGCATGATTTGCTGGTGTCGCTGCATCTGCTCACTATTCTGGGCTAACTGCATGTGTAGCATAGCAGCGGCTTGAGCTTGGGCTGCTTGTGCCTGCTCGTAAGGCGTCAAGGCACCTGTACCATATTCGTCATCATCCTCATCCTCAGCATACTTTTCCTTGGCGTTGACAGAGTAAGAACGGAAACGATTTGCCTTATGCGCATCAATAAGATTGTAGATTGGATTTGATAGTTGTGCCCGAGGAGGTTGTGGAGTTTCAGCAAGACCAAGGTAATCAAGAGTCCTTATTTTATCATCATTGTTTCCGTCTCTTGAGAACGAAGATTGTGCAGGGGAATCAATGCCGTTAGAGGACTGACTAGCAATGCTATGCAAGGTCGAGGTCCGTTCACGACCGCCTGAAGATGGACCCCAATTGGTGAAAAGTGACGGGTGACCAAAAGGCGAAGTTTTATACTGGGGATTCTGAGGGGTTGAACCCGAACGTAATCGATTCAACAACCCTGTGCTGGTGGATGGATCTCCCAGATCGCTGAGATTTGTTGTTGTAGATTGGAATGGACTCTGTGATGGTGTAGGTCTTGATGTCTTCGATGCGAGACCCAGACCTGGAGCTGCATTCAAAGGGCCCCCTGACGAAAATCGAGAAGGGAGTGTGCCAGCGCGACCTCGACGTGTTGGCATCGTTTCTGTCGCTGGCAACTGGGCAAAGTCTGGAAATCCATCCGTGGGAGACTCTGGTATAGTTTCTCGAAGTGGGGTAGAGTTGCCACTTGTTGGAGGTCCCCATACATTGCTACTATTGAAACCCCCTTCTTGCACAATTTCTCGTGTCCTGTGATAACGACATCAGTACTTGTGCCATAATTAAATTGTAAAAGAAAAGAAAAAAAATACCTTTTGGCGGTTGGGGGATATCGATTAGCACTTGACTGTGTGTTGAGCTGATCATGCGATGGAGAACCAGCTCCCGATCGCGTGTTGCTGGCCATTTTGCCCGCAGAATTCATTGGTAAGGCGCCATACGGCGATCTCAAGGAAGGAAGTCCTGTCGAAGCTTCGGTGGGGGAGGTGCTGGCCGTTGAGGGACCTGATCTAGAGAACCCAGCGGCCGACTGGGGTAGATGGGTAAGATTAGGATGTTCGGATCTCTTATTTGACATTATAGATTATTCGGTCTGCTAGATTCTCTCGATTATGTACGAGAGATGACAGATCTGTTCGTTCCGAAATCGAGATTGAAGCCCGTTGATATAGTAAACTTTGTCAATAATCTTGGCAAAAAGATCAACAGATTTAGTTTGGACTAAGTTGTTGTTGTGTAACTAGAATACGAGTGCCCAGGTAAACTCTGTACTTGATAAAGATTGTGTTGGCAGGGTCGAGAGAGTTATTTTAGAAGCTTCTTCTAGTAGAAAAGACGAGGAACTAATCTGGAAGGCGAAGTCTTCAATGGGTCAAATCAATGACTTCCGGCAAGAAACAAAACTTAAAATTGAATGCGTCGATTGAATTGAAGGATTGATGATCCGATGAGGGCTCGGTCGTCCTGTGATAGTACAAAGTCTATTAACAGTAAAAGGATGATACTGAGACTGGACTTGTGCTTTGGATTATAGCTTTTGAGGGATTTCGTGCACCCGGGACTGAATGATGGAAGAAAGGGTTTCGAATGAAAGGATGGCCTCTGTTGATAATTGCTGATTTAAGAGTTTTCCGTTTCAATATACCAACCTTCATTAATACATAAGAAGAAGTGCTAACACGAAGGACGAAATTATGAGCTGAGGTACAAAACGAGAGAGAAAGTAATGTATGTAATTGTTCGCCGTGAAGTTTTAAGTTGGATGGAGAGGAAGGTGAAGAGAGATAATAGATATTCATGGATTGTTGAGATGGACCGTGTCTGTCGAAGGCATTCGCTTATTGGACTTTAGTGCGATGTGCTGAAACCACCAGAGCTTGCTGCTTGGACGAAAATGGGTACGATTGGAAAAGTAGATCCTTGACGGGATGTCCTTGGTTTTTGCGCTTTTGGGGGGGGGGGGAAGGTTAATGCGAACCTATTTGTGACCAAATCAAACGGAAGACGGAGGACGATGAGCGAAGGAGGGTGAAAGGCTTGGATCTGGTTACCATACCAGGAGAATATGGCTGGCAAGACCGGTAAGAAAAGGTACCGAAAGGTACGAAAGAATTCGTTACGTGACAATAATGAATGCGGGATAAGGTACAAGATGTATTGATTATTACATATCTGATGAGTTTAGGTATATTCAATCGCAACAAAAGAATAATGAGGCCAATTTTGGAGTGAGTAATGTGCCTACCTAGGTAATGTACTCGAGTGAATAAGTTAACACACCTCTTATTATATAACTATCCATATCTTTGATCGACCACAGAATCAGTCAAATCCGACCATTAATAAAGAAGACGAATTACGTGTATAACACTTGATTCGATAATTCAGGACCTAATATACCTACCTAATTTAGGCACCGTATTCTTTTATCATTCTCTGGTGCTAGCATCTTCCACTTGTTCGATTCATTCGCCTTGGCTTTTATTCTCGAAGCATCTTCGCTCTTTGTCTACCGGTACTTATTATAGGTAATTAAGTGAAAGTCCGTCGATCTACCGTATGGCATGGTGGTGAACTCTGTTACTAATAAGCTCTTTCTCCTTCAAACAAACTTTAGTTGATTGACACCTGGGCATTGTTGGAGCGATTTTGTAGTTCCATGCGAAGTGGTTGTACCAAAGCTTGAGAGTAGAGACTACGGCACCGGTATGATGTATCAACGGACGGGGAAAAGGGAGGGAAAAGGCATCACGGGTCATGGCAACCGCAAATACTCAAAGTGCTACGGAATAATTAAGTTCTAAAGGCTTCTAGTCCAAGTAGTCCAAATAGTCCAAATAGTCCAAATTCCCATTCGAACAATTCAATGCAGTCGACGCGTCTGAATTCAGATGCAATGATTCTGAGGCTTCACCTCCGTACATATATATATACTGCAAGACTTTCTCAAAATAACATCTCACCGCATATCAAGTAGGTACATGCATATATTTCCGAATATCAAAATACTCACGCATGCAGCTGGTAATGACTGTTCTTCGAGTGATCGCTATCTAACCACGAACACCATGATTAGCCCTCTGTCTGTCTCTACACAGCCTTCTATCCTCTCCCTCACCGAGATGTCCTAGGTCTTTCTTCGCATTCTTTGGAGAGACTTGGGATGAGGAGGAGTTCTATTTCCTGATCCAGTCTAATCCCCTCTCCAGATATTTGGGGTCTGTTTCAGGATTTAAGGTACGGGATTGATGCAGTGTCACAATTTCAATCATCCTGCATTTACACCATCGACTTCCATCCAATGACTTCATCGTATTGCAATTGCAACCGGCCCTACCAAATCTCTCCTATTTTGAATTTGCCCATACGACACGTTCAGAAAGGAATTCCCCAATCCATTCTATGTAACATTTGTTTTACACTTATTATCTCTCCCGACCATACCTGAACAAGTCCCGGTCGGTATCATCATGTTCTTTCATCGCTTCGACCATCATGACTGCGCTGAACTTTGTAATATAATGCATTGATCTTTAGCTTGTTTTGTATGACAATTGTACACGCACGCATTGAAGCTAAACAAAGAACTAAAGTCCAGTCTAATTCTTCGGATCCTTCAATCTATTTACTGGCTGGTACTTAAGCTTCGCAAGCCATTCGCAAGTTCAACCATCGCCTTGAATATGCCGTACGCTTACCCCTTAAAATTTGGCAATTGACTCCGAAAGGTTGCGCGGAATTCTTCAATCGATGTCTTGATCTTCCAACCCTAGGTATACTTTGACTCAGACGTTCGATTAAATGTCAGCTCTGATTGGCGGTTTCATATTCATGGCTTGTAAAGTTCACAATCCCTCGTCTCTGATTGATCTCTTTCTGGTGTTTGATTCATTTTGAAACATTAGCTTACCTACCAGGTATGGTAATAAATGCAATATATGTGAGCAACTCCAGCCGCGTCCATCTCTTCAATCGGAAAGCTTTACAGCCCTGTCGTCTGCTCTAAGAGTACATCTTCTTGATTGAATGGGAATATAAACTTTTCATTGCGAGATTCATCCTTGAGACGATTTGCATTCAGCTTATTAGCTTGTCACGGTGATATCTGAAATGCTGCTAGAAAGTATTAAGAGGTATTTTGGTGTCCAAAATATAGGATCACCGCTAAAGAAAGCGTTATATCCGTGAAATGCCAATGTTTGAGGTGTGTTATGGTTCTTCTAGAAGTTTTTTTGCATGAATGATATATTTGGTACTCTGACTTTCAGATAAAGTGTGAACATGGAAACAAGTTTTATGAGAGTTCCGACCACTTTCCCAGATTGCTATTAATAGATCAAAAGGTTCAAGGAAAAGTGTCCTCAATATATACATCTTCAAGGCTGGAAGTCTGGCTGAGTCTGGTACCGGTAGATGGCGAGAATGATAACGAGGGTTGAGATGTTAAAATCCACTCAACTCGTACCAGACTTCGTAAATAAATGGATCATGTGACGTCAAGATCAGCATTTAAGGTTGTGTTCTAGCAGAAATTTTGAGTCAGGTGTTACGTGACAGTACGGTGACCCTTCCGCCGGGAACTTCCTCAGCAGCTCCCATGTTTATACGCCGCCGCTTTGTTAGCTGCCGCGTATTTTTCGTGTTTTGGTCATTAAGCGGCGTCACGACCGGTCGAGATCTTTCACGTGCTTCTGGGGATCCCATCAGCGAGAACTGGGAAGGGACGGCTGAAGGTTATTCCGTCGTATTGGTTTTCGACAACAATAATTGTGATCGAACTTCATAATTGCAAGATGCGCGTCGCGCATTCAATAGCATATATTGGCTACCGGTAGTGAACAAAAACATTGCACAATATTTGACGACAATATATTTACCCCAATCTGCGACAGCGCATTCAAAACAATTCAACAAAAATGGCCGACGATATTGATGGGGATACCCGAATGCGAACTGAGGAGAATTCATCCGATGACGACAGCGGCAGCGACAGCGAACATATTGGCGGGGATGGAGATGGAGATGGAGAAGTTGAATGGATGGTCACATCGCGACAAAAACGTTCGACTGCAGGGAATCGATTGAATGCTTTACTACAACAAGAAGAACCAGATGATGAACTAGAACTTTTATTCGCAGAAGATGAAAATGAAGAAGATCATGGATTTGTTGATGTGGAGGCCGATTCTGATGTACAAATGGATTCATCCGATGACGACGATGATCAAGGACCTGCAGCCGGCGCAGATGATCTCGAAGGAGAGAAAGAGTTACAGCGCAAGGAAAAGGCAGAACGAATGGCCAAAAAGCGCAAGATGAATGATGGCATGCCAAAGATATTCAAAAAGAGAGTTAAGATCGATCCTACAATTCCTTCGAAACCTGCTCCAAGACCGAAGAAAAAGTCTGAACGTGCTTCATGGATTCCAACCCCAGAGGATGCGCCGACTCGAGCTTCGGCTCGTGGTACTACCCAAAAGAGTAAAGAACAATTACATGCGCAAATGATAGATAGGGAAAAGAAGAGGTTAAAGCAATTGGCCAATATGGAGAAAGCAGCTGCAGCAAAGGAAGCCGCAAGGAAACCTGCTATGACACAGGAAGATAGATTGGCAGAAGCTGCAAGGGTAGAGAAGAGTAATTCCAAGAGTCTAAGTAGATGGGAAGAAGCAGAACAACAAAGGGAAGAAGAACAGAGGTTGAAACTAGCGGCATTGCATAACAGAAAATTGGATGGCCCGGTTATTACTTGGTGGAGTGGACGTGCGATGTGGGTTGGAGGGAAATTAATTGCACTTGGATCGAAGAAACTCAAACCGGATGAACCCAAGGAAAAATCGAAGAAGAGAAAGGCTGGAGAAATGGAGGATGAGAGTGAAGCTGGGTCTGTAGAACCAACTGCCTTGGAAGGAGCTGCTACTCCAGGTTCGGCTAGAAAAATTACGCCAATTAGCGATGTAAAGGAATCTACACCTGGAACCGCCTCTGGAGTTACCAATAATGATTTGAATAAAGATGGAATTTCGTTAAAGCAGGAATCTATATCAATTGTTTCAGACAACATTCTACATCCTCCTCCCCATCCAGAATCCCAACCTACCGGCGTTCTCAAACCACCACAGCCACCGACTATTCCACCATCAACCAGCATTCTTCAACCACCAAACCAAACGTCCGGAGTCGTACCAACTATAAGTGGACTTCAACCACCTCAGCAAACTACTGGTGCTGTTCCCCATATAAATGGACCTCTTCAACTTCCCCAGTCCCACAACCACGCCGTTCCGTTCATTCCCCTCCAAGCTCCTTCCACTGTCCCTCCATTCTTCCTTCAACCCCCATCCCTTGATGGATCCAAACCACTCCCCGGGTTTCAACCTCCAAATACAAACTATCCTCGTCTCATTCCCTCTCAGACGACTCCTTTCTCTTTCGCCCCTTCTCAGCATTACTCACCTTATTCTCCGGCCTCGGCTCCTCCTCCACCTCCTCCACCTCCTCTACAACCACCTGTTACGGAATATTCATTGAGGAATTGTCTAATTCTTACGAATTTTAATGATGATGAAATTAAAAATAAAGATGTACAGACGAGGATTCTTTTCAACCAAACTTTTCCTAAAGCTCCTAGTAAGTTTTCAGCCCTCCCCCTCACTCAAACAATTTTCTCTTCATCCTTTATATTCCCTTCTCCAACTATCATACATTTCCCTTCCACCCCTACTAACCCCATCTCTCAGCAAAAACCAAATCACAGACCCACCCCCCACGCACCCTCTGTGCAATAACACACTACCCCGCCAAATTCCGCGATCCAAAAACAGGTTTACCATATGTAAACTCGTATGCATATAAAGAGATCCAGAAATTAATAAGAGGAGAGTATAGATGGAGTAAATTACTCGGTGCTTATGTTGGCAATGCTAATGTGGCGGCGAGAGGAGTACCTGAAAAGTTTCTGAGGGGTGGCGAGAGAACTATACCATCAGTGGTGGGCACCCCGGGAATGGGAGCGGGAAATGGGACACCGGGGATTGCTATTGGAAAGGATATTCCGATGTCGGGATAGAGTGTGATGGTTTCATCACTTCGCAATTACTCGATGAGATATTATGAGTAGGCATAGGCGTCAGGCGTCAGGTATTAGGCATGAGGAAGGAGAGAAGGTGGAATACTTCTAGTCACGACTAGGTCACTGCCAGCTACCAGTTACCAGCTACCGGGCATTAGCTATTAAATACCACTTACTAGCTAAAAACAGCATATCACTTCTTGCTAGTTGACTATATACTCGGCTCAGCTCAGCTCAACTCATCAGCATAGCGATAGTTATGTATGAACGAATCAATGGATGAATGAATGAAATAAGTTAAAACATTCATAGAACTTAAACATGCAGACTTGGGTCATGATATTAAATGAACATCTACTACGTTTGCTATGCGTGATGTGTCCGGAGATTCCGTGAAATTTATCTCGGGGATAGATTAGGGGTCGGAAGAGATATATAGAGAGGGGGACTTCGATGCTTGTGAATTTGTACTGTATGTGCTGTGCTATACTGTAGTCTATTTGAAATATGAACTTGGCAGCTTGGATGGAGTTTGAAAGAAAGAAGGGAAGGAGGAAGGAGGAAGGAGGAAGGAGGAAAGGAAGGGAGGAAGGGAGGGAGGGAGGAAGGATGTCTTTGTAATTATTTCTTGATTGTTTGAGGTTGTTGAAGGTTGTTTAGATTTCCTTGGCTTGGCTAGGTTGATTGAATCATTGTAAGATTAACTCCAATATCCCATATTCTATTCCAGTGTCCTGCTTTCTGAGAACTGCTTTCTCAAGAATCACTTTCTCAAGAACTGATGAATGAGAGTCTTGAGATAAACTTCAGCTGTCTGGATTAAATCGATTATAGTCTTCGTATTTCTTTTATGGTTTAAGGCTGGTTGGGTTTTTCTCTTCTGACTTGCTTGTATTGGGTAGGTAGGTGGGTGTGTAGGTACTTGGGTATGTGAATGTAATTGTGATTCCAATAAATTCTCTTCCATCCTATCACACCCTTCATCCTTACCATAAGAGAACTTCAGAATAATGATCCCAAAACAAACTCCAGCAGTCCAGATTCAATCCACTCCCACAATGCCCCCAATACAGCAAGATAAATGCAGAACCCGTGACCTAACCCTAGATTAGAAAAATGAGGTCCGAGCTCCTTTAGCTTGAATTAACTTTACCTAACTTAACCTAACCTTGACCTTGAAAGTTGATTCTTTGAAGAAATTGATGTCTGAAGGGGATGATGGCTGATTTGTGAGGGGATTTATTTTTGGATGGGGGAGGGGGTGGCTTATAAATGGATATTGTGATGATGGATATTGAAGAGGTTGATTGTGATGATGGGTATTGCGATGATAAGGAGCTTGATTGTGATGATGATATGTGCCTTTTGAGTATGAGAGGGTTCTTTGTGAAACTTCGTTTGCAATTGGCTATGGATGGAGATAAGGCAGACGGAGATGAAGGAGATGGAGATTAAATGTGAGTTGTTTGAGAGTTGCTACCTACTACCTGGATATGTTTTGAGGAACGAAATCTTCTTCTGGGGAAGGGATTATATGGAGTTGCTTAGGAGAGGGATATGAGGCATACGACATAGGCGGTGACCATTTGATGATATCGGTTACTTGTCAGAGGATGAAGGAACGAAGGAATGAAAGAACGATTTGGATTTGGGTTTGGGAGATGGGCAGGATATATGGAATGGGATGAGGAACAAAACGGTGGCAGGAAGGATGCGGAGTTCGTTTTCGAGAGGAGGGGGTATTTGAAAGCGACGGGGAAAGGAGAGGAGGAGGGTGAAGGAGTGTTATGGTTGTGAGGATGGGCAGAGTCAGGGGAGACAAGGTTTGGGGGACAGCGAGGTCTGGGTGATTGAAGATCAGAGGGAGAGAGGGGTCGCATACCGTATTCGAAACTGTTCTGCTAAAGACAGCGTATGGGATGTTTAATCTTTGACTGCAGAACGGAGAAGAGAAGAATAATAATCTCTTCTAGGAGGTCAGGCGGAGGAGAAGAAAAGGAATGTTTCAAGGAGAGTTAGTTTGAAGAAAAGTTGGAGGAGCGACAGAATGGGGCATTGCATACGCTACGATTTGAAGGAGAAAATCATAGGTATAAGAGAATAGTTGTGCTTACTTACTTTTGCAGGCAGGGGACTGCGGTCTAGGGTCTACAGGTGAACTAGGCCTTTATATCCTGGATATCGAAGATACCTGACAGGGATGAGGAACTATTTTGGTAACAGGCAATCTCTACATATCATGAGTTATGATGCTATCTGTTTTATAAGCAAGCAAGTGCTGAACTGGAGAATACGAGAAGAATAAGAATGAGCTAGTGCTTACTTCTCTTATGGATAACAGATTGAGGTCTAAGGGAGAGTTGAATCCTGGATCTTCACTGTCGTGTAAGGACCAGTGGCATCTCAAAACAAGTGTCTTTGAGTGTTCGATTCGTTTAGACCATTCAGACCTTTTAAATACTGAATGCTTGAACTTATTCTACTTGTTCAGAATTTTGGATACCCTACCACTCACAGTGATTTCTTGTGGTTGGAGGTGTAGCGATTGTAAAGTGTGATGAGTTGAGATACTTTTCACTTTGCGAACAAGTGCTGAACTATCAGCCCTGTATTTAATACACAGGGATTATCCTTCCGGATCAGGACGTGGTAATGTGGTCAATTCGAGCTTGAAGAATAGGCAAAATACACATTCCTAATATCGGGATCGATAATACTTTCTTGTCTCTGTTAATTGTTTGTATTCCGTTGACTTGCCTATCTTCCTGCATTCATTGCCCATCCATTGTATCTTTATCTATTCATGCCAACCCTCAGCATCCTTACGGTCTCTATTGCTCAAGGCTTCTCCAACGTGCAAGTCCGCTACAATGCTTTTTCGTATCACTATCCTTCTTCCAAATTACCTGCATAATCCGACCCCCACCAATCGTTTCTACCAATCTCCCATGATCTACTCCATCTCAGATATCCTCACTCAAGCCGGAACAAAAGATCTAACCACCACGTTGTTGGCCGCAATTGGATTCTGTATACCTAAAGCAACACCCGAAGCACGATATGAAAGAACATAATCTTTAAGTCTGGCAAAGTCAGGTTCTCTTAACTTTCGCTTCCCTTGGGAACCCACATCGGATGCTGTGAAGTAAAGTTTTTCTAGCCCTCCAAACAATGTCCAGAAGATGGAATTCCAAACTGGCGCGGGAAAGAAATTTTCTTGCAAATCAGAATCATCAAGATCTGTACCTTTAGTGGAGACTTCACGAATATCTAAAAACTTGACGCTGCCCAATCCATCGGGTAATGAATCATGGACAAGTCGCAACCATTCTTCAGTTTCGTTGTATCCCCATTCTGGCATTTTGTTGAGGAAGGTGATTGACGCAGTGTCGATCTTAGGGTTGAAGATCAAGGGCCCTGGGCGGCGAGTGCCGTAGAACTTGTGCATCGCTCGGTAGTGAGGCTTGTAGATAGTAGTATATTTCATGTTCCAGAATGCTCGACTGTCCTTATTTACTTGAAAGATGCCTGGGATTGTAAATTTATACTCTTGTTGGCGAGTGGACCTCCGTGACTTAATCAAGTCAAAGTTAACCGTTCTTGGTCCCGGTAAACAGAGTTCATATATCATGTGTCTGATATCGATAGGAGTGGCATGGAATGGACTTCTTTGGCTTGGGTCGATTTGGACAGCGGGAGGAGGGTTAAAGGCCTATTGTTTCGTTGCAAGTTAGTGGTTGTCCTCGACAAAGACGCATACATAATTATGGGGCTATGCATATTCCGACTTACTAAAAACATAATGCGATATTGAGTATTGCGGTCATTGGGAGCAGGAGCAGCATTGATCGCGTTGTCATCGGCATCATCGTCGACTTTGTTCTCTCCATCTTCTCCTTGGGGTGCAGTAGTGTTATCGGCAGAGATGACATCATCCATCATGCTTTCATCTGACATTTCGATGTCGTTGTCAACTGCATATGCTCTATTTTCTTCGTGGGGAGAAAATGCGCCATTAGCAGGAGCAGTACCATCCATCATTTGTGCGTCAGTCATCTCGAAATCGTCGTCGATCGCATACTCTCCGTTGTTCATCTGGTTTGGAGAAAACGTATTGTCGTCAATGTGGTAACCTCCATCTGCCATATGATCTTGGGAGAACATATTGTTGTCAGTTTGGAAGCCTCCGTCTGCGATTTGATCGTGGGGGAGCATGTCTCCATGGATAAGTGAACCTCTATTGTTTATCTGACTCTGATTAATCATGTTGTCGCCAATAGAGTAACCTTGGTTCTGCAATTGCAAACGCATATAATCGGGGTCAAGGTAACCTAAGTCGAATCCATCTCCAACCTGGTGGGTCATTGTTGCGGATTTCAGAGGTATCGAGAACTCGAGAGAACCCGCAGTGTTTGGATTTATCGAGTCAACTGTAGAGAGTTTCAAATAATGAAACTATCAGTAAAATGAAGGGAGAAAATAGAAAGGTTTCCAAAATGTTACCAAAGATTTTGGAATTAAATCTTGATATCACAATTGGAGATTGTGCGTTTGGACGTTGGAGTGGGAGAGCATGTTGTAGTGGCTTAAGCGATTTAATTCAATTTTATTCAACTTTGGATTTCGTTAATTTTATTTGGTATAGATCACATCGGTGCACTCATCTAAATAATGAATGATCTGCTCAATACTCCGTCCACTGCTCTTTTCACTGTTTGGTTTACAGCTCCGTTTAATGCGCCATTCAATGCGCTTTTTGCAACTCTGTTAACGACATGGTTCACGGCATTTCTCAATACTCAGCTCATTGCTACTTTTACTGCCTTCCTGTCTCGAATCTACTCTTAAGTGCGCAAATTCCATTACAGCAACACGTCAGCTGTATTTCAATATCGTGATATCTAGATATCTTGGCAACTAGACCGGTAGATGGATTTGGTGGAAATATCTTCCTCACAGTAACATACATTTCGCCCGTTGCAATAGTTTGATATCTAGATATCTAAATAAGTATCCAAACAAATCAGACAAGCAAAACAGTCTCGCTCGGTAGTGTTTCCATTACAATATACCTATACTTATACTTATACACATTCACACACACACACACATACATTTTAGTATCTACATCTCCCGATCCCCAGATCTCCACATTTCCGAATCCACAAATCGACAGATAATATAAATAGGAGAAGTGCCTCTTACGGGGTGAGGGAAATGGGGTAGGGAGTATCTTCATTATCGTAATAGATGAATGTGGAGATGTTATTGGCAAAGTGAAAGTCAGAGTTGGATGGTGTTGTGAGGATTGCGATGTCGTAGTCTATTGTACGGATGTTTATAATGTTTATAATGTTATAGCCTTCTCATTTCTCATTTCCCTATTACCTTTTACCTCCAACTGAGACAATACCTCTCTAATCGGAATAAAATACCTAGATTGATAATTCTTCTTGCTGGATTCTTATGAGCAAAATTTCATAAAATCGTGTAATGCCGTAGTACCAATTCTATTTGCCAAAACAACTGAGCATGCCTTTGGTGTCGTTCTGTTCGAGGCATTCCCTGAGCTGAGTGAATAGACTTGTGATGTTGTCGTAGAATCCGTCTATAAATTACTGCAGCGAGTGTCAATGCTGTTGTATCATGAGGATTTGGAAGACTTTATCCTTTTCTTGCTGCTCTGAATCCACTATGAAGACTGATTTCGCGCGGAGTTTGGTTCACGGTAAGGTCGTGATATAGTTTTGGCGCATCGTGAAACCCTTTGGAAAGACCAACGGATATTTCTGCAAGGAACCAAAGAATTTCTTTGAAATTATGGACCTTCGTGTTGCAGATTTTGAAAAGAAGCCATTTGCTACTCTCATCGACCATTCATCATTGTCTCTACATTCTAGTGTTTCACATCCGCCTTCTGGCCAATAAAACCCGAAGATTCTCTATTCGATTGTTATACTTCTCCGTCTTCATCTTCTACTTGTTCTAGAGCCTCTATATCGCTATGCCCAGAGACTCTTCCTTGGGGGGGAGTAGCTTGTATAGCGTCCACAATAAATGGCTGGAAATCAGCGTGTGAATCAATGACCTGGATCACGGTATGCAAGTGCAGTAGAAATTATTCTCGTTTTTCTTCGACCAGTCGGGCTCCAATGGCTTTTTCATAACAAGTGTCAATGAGCTCGATTTGAGAGAACAGAGAGTTCGGTTGAAGGTGAATTGAAAATCTGGCGAAATCTAATCTCTACTACTCGATGTTTATATCCAGTCGGCCATCATCTATATCATACGATATTAGTATAATATTTCCCTGACCCTTAACAATTCAAAGTCTTGCTTCCCTATCCGGTGAAAGCCAGAAGATCATGACACCAATTACTCAATAGTCGCACTTCGGTATTTAATTCATCCTCAAAAAATGGTACGTGATCATTTTCCTGGGCAAAATCCGGTCTTTCTCATAAGGCGAATTTTCTGACCCCAGAAACCCACCATTCTACAAAGTCGAGTCTCTGAAGACACTGGCCTCTGAGTACATAGTGCACCAAGATATTTCCCTTGGTAGCCAGCCGATCCCCCAAACGGGGATTATACTGTTCTTAATTATTAATCCTCGGATTTCGAATAAGGCGCGTCGAGTATCGAGCTTGAAAACGTGTAGTTTGGAGTTAATATATCACACATTATCTTTTATATTCACCTACGGACGCCGATCCTATGTAAATTCCGTGGAAGAACATAACGTACTACACCTTGTATCGAAATATAGTGAAAGTATGTATTGAAATGAGGGGTAATGAGGGGTAATTCTAAGTTCTAAATAGCTAGAAGATACTATTCTTCAGGTAGTTAACCCTATTCTAGCATCCAAGGACCTTTGCAACTTTCATCTTTCTTTTTTATCTTCAAGTTCTTCCGCAAATAAAAGTGAAGTAAAATTTATGATCTGTTCAAAGTATCTAATCGCCCGGCGTCTCTCGGATTAAGCTCCAAATTTACCCACGAATTCATCACTAGGTTCCCAAATTATAGTGATCCCGAGACCGAACGAATTTGGAAGTCGCTAAATCACCTTTACTCCGTAGTCCCAAGGAATGTCATTATTGGAAAAATTTAGAGTTGATTTATCCTCTTCTGATTATTCTCGATCCTCCTTAAGAATTATTGGTACTCGTACTCTAGATTTGCATTGTGATAATCATCGGATTGTTACCTTGAGAATGACCGCCCATTAGGGATTCTTGGCCTTTGCCTACCATCTATAATACAATACATATTTGCCTACAATGCTGCGATACAAATACTGCAACAACTCGTTCATCTACCCTACACCATCTTCAACCGAATAAATCATGGTGGGGCGTCAACAAACTGATTTCAAGCAAGCATCGACCCAGCCTCCTATGCTTAACCCGTCCGGAACCAAAGCTTATAACAGACTAGCAGACCACATGGATGCATTCGTGGGGAGTTGACCTGATCAATTCTCACAGCCCACCTAGAATAACACTGACAATTCCTCCTCAGCATAACAATTTCCGCACGATGTGGAACGAGATTTACAGCGCCTGCACCAGCAACAAAAGCTCCAGCCGCTAATCCATCCACGCATTCCTCAACCTCGCCAAATATCTCTGTCCTCAACTCACCCTCCACCATACGATCGAAGAGCGGTACTTTCTCCCCGGGCTGGCCGCGCGAACGCCAGAGTTTCGCAAGGATCTTGTCGGTCAGCACCATGAGATTCATCACGGACTAAACCAAACGCATCGATATGTGAAGATGTGTCGCACTGGCGAGACCTAGCTCCAGCTTTCCCATCTGAAAGTTTTGATGGAGAGCTTTGGCGAAGTTTTATGGACACATCTGGATGATGAGGTTGGAGCTTTGGGAGTAGAGAATATGCGGAAATATTGGAATTCGCAGGAGATGGTTAAACTATATTAATAGATGTGCGGTCTGTCGCTTAGTGACACGAAGGAAGCTGATACGATACATACCTCATTAGTGGAGAAGATGAAGCTTGTTTAAGTGGGAAACCATTTTTCGAGCGAGGAGCGGAGATAAATAAATTTAAGACCACCAGGATACATTAGACGGGAGGAATCACGAACAGCCAAGTCATATTCGAAGGCATACAACAGTAGTTGTTGCATGGACTTTTGGAATTCCACAGTACCAATTCTCTCTAAAATTTCAGTGTGATTTTAACAACTGAGCTTATTTGAAACCCCCCCTCCCAGACAGAAGAATATCAAGATATTCCTAAAGCATTTAATACTTTTACTTGATTTTTGTACTATGTACAAGTTGCAATGTGGGACAATTAACGCGTGAATCTTGATGAGTTTCTGAAAAGGATGACTGTTGGTGTAATCCACAAGTTGAAGTTTTCTTGAACAGACTCCCATGAATCTGTGCACCCACTGTTGATGTTGGAGAATTTACGGCTAATGAGTGCTAACTAAAGAATGCCAATAATCCCACCAAACAATTACACACTCTTTCAAGCCTTTCCTGATCAAGAGAGACAAGCCTCGGAAAAGTTTGAGAACACAACTGCTTCCAAGGTTGAATTATATGGATTAACATTACTGCAAATATAAAAAGATAACTCTACACACGTCACATTTGTCTATCTTCCCATCAATCCGTGAAGTAGCGGAGCTTTCAAAGACCTTTACTACCCTGCCCGTTTGAGCCATATTAACGCGAGAAATTGGGCTCTAGATTCATACCGTCCAAAATTACAAGCTTTGGGAGCACAAATCCGTAAATACAGGTCACAAGGGAACTCTCAGATTCGTCACCTCATTTACCCCATTCCGTTCGTCAAGTGCCGATCGAGATAACAGTCCAAAAAAGCCTATATTGAATATTAGTAAACCGACCCCAAGTTATACAAATCTTAGATTGTCTCCGCGCCACTGATTTTGCACTACCAAAGGAGCTTGTGAGCCCCAGGTCCCAGACTGGTTTAATTTCCTTCGAGGCGAACTGAAACTGCATGCTTACCAGATAGTGAATAGCCAAGCAGCTTCGGCCCTCCCGTGTAAGCTGGAAGCATTGTAAATGTATCTGAAAATTAGAGGTGGGGAAAATACAAAGAAATTATAGCAAAATCTCTCTATAAGGATCCCCCTATATGAATAACCTCTTTATAAGGATATATTTTTCGAATCACGTGTATTCTCATTGACTTAATAGAATTATTAGGATTGGTTATTATATAGTAAATTCCTTAGGGTTCTAAAGAGATTTAGTTGAAATCCTAAAACATATTACGATTATGGCCCGATCGGTACTAATCGGGACTGAATTACTACCGCAATGGGTCGGGATTAGTCAGATACCTCCCTATATCATTAAACAAGACTACAAAAATCGGTATCCTTATACAGAGGTTTTGCCGTACAGTATAGATAGAAAATACATCTCACGGAACCTACCTGTGGAGTCCAGTATTTCCGACATCATCAACCTTATAGTCGAGTCCACAACAAATGTGGGTTAGCGCACACCAACATCAATGGTAAGATCTCGAAGCTATAGATTTACCTATGTCGCCGAAGCCGGTGGTCCATTAATCAATATAACGTGAAGTAATCCAACGTATTGAACACATGCCGACTCGTGGAATCTAAAATGCATGTATCCGGCATCGTATCCTAGCATTCCATTCCATTCACATTGATCCCATTGATTCTTATAGATGGAAATTTACCTTCGATAACCTTTGTTTCCTGTATCTCGCCATGTCCCAAATTCTCACGATTGTCGGTGCTACGGGTGCGCAAGGTGGCTCTATAGTTACCTCCGCCTTGAAGTCGGGAGACTACAAGGTCCGCGGTATCACTCGCAATGTTGAGAATGCCTCGGCCAAGACCCTCACTGCGCAGGCCGTCGAGATGGTGGCTGCGGACACTAGTGATATGGCAAGCCTCGTCAAAGCATCTGAGGCAAGTGTGTTTGTAGCTCAATGGGGGCGAAGAGCTAAAATTACCACATGCTAATTGAATAGGGTTCTCACGCCATCTTCGTTGTCACCGACTTCTTCGCCCCGGTCTTTGGCGCCGAGGAGACTGTTACTATTGAGTCTACTCAGGGTATCCCAAACAATCCTCCTTCCACTCTATCTATCTGTATAGATTCCCGAGTATGTAGTTTTCAATTATTCGGGTATGTTTTATCATTGCCTCCTTGCTCCCCTCTTACGTATAGTTCTTCCTAGCCATTTATGAAATCTATCATACCCCAATAGGCCCCTTTCATTTCTTTTTTTCCCCATTTGCGCATCTCAACACACACACACACACACAAGCATCTTATACGCCAAAGACCCCCCCTTTACACAAAAAATCTCATATGTATTTTGGGTATCCGCATCACTCAATATACTACTTTCTTCCGCTTTCTTCTTTCATTCACTCCCTCCTGAAGCACATAATATTCCATACAACCGCACCTCCAGTCTCTCGTCTCTTCCCTCCCCCCTTTAGTGCTAACTAACCATCAAAATACAACCCCCAACACCATCCAAATGCAACGCAAGCAATGCTTCCCTCACCACGAACCATCTAAATACAAGCCAATCCATTTTTGTAAAATACCATATATGCACGCACTTCCGTAATTTTTGAGATTTCCTTATTTCCCAACTTCAAATATGTTGTTGAAGCCCACAACCCCATCCATAAACTCCCCCAAAAGCCAAATTGCAAATGCATAGTACCAATGAACTCCATACGCGTTCAAGAGTTTCTATATGAAATAGCCAGGAACAAAATGTTTTAGTAGATCTTGCGAGCGTCCTTGATCTAACATCCTCAAAACTGTAAAACACTTATTATTTAACGCTTTCTCTGTCTCTTTGCCGCTTCACTCCTAGTTTGTCTCTCTTCCTCAACTGCCGGTGGTAAAATAGGAGCCGCTTTCTTAGTTTGCTTACGATTTCGTGGTTGATCCGAATGTAAATGACCTAGTTCTTCAATTGCGGTATTGTTGTGCCAGGATAAGCATCGATGAGCTGTATGATCGACATGAGGTTGTTGTTTTCCACGAGTCGACATTCGCTTGTGACTAGTAGAATCGATACTCTTTTCATCGCTAGGGTTGAGATATTCCTTGCGCTTTTCCATGTGGGTGGTGATCTTGTCCTTGTAAAGTTGGAGTTCTTTTCGAAGTTTCAACTCATTATTTCCACGGGCATCAAGCCAATTGAGTAAGCCCTCGACTGACTCAGGGTCGTCATAGTATCCCCACTCACGAGAATTGAATACGTGAGTATTTCCTTCCTCCATAACCTTTCTTTCCGGTACAGTCAGGTTGAATTTGTATCGATACTCATCTTGCCACTCAGGTCTCATTTCAATATAACCTTCGCGCTCAAGATCATCTGGTCCTTGAATCCAGATACAGCCGTTGGCATATCCAGCATCAGCAGTGGAGCTGGTAGGAAGACCACTATATGGCATACCATTGCGCTCAAACCAATAATAGCGATTCCAGAATCGATCCTTGCCAAGTACACGAGTACGAGGGCAATCAGCTTCTCGGAGGTCATTATCAAGAATAGCAATTTCTTCCTCACAATGTTTGATCTCATCATGCAATTTCTGGATGTCTTTGAGCACTTTTGTGAGTGCCTTGGATTGTTTAGGAGCCTTAGGTTCAGCTTCTGCTTTTGCCTTCTTCTCCTGTTCAGCCTCACGCTTACGCTTTCGCTCTGCTGCTCGGTCTAATCCACGGCGTAATGATCGAGTTGGAGGAGCCTCTCCATCCGAGTCCATAATTTCATCTCCATGAGAGTCCTGAACCTCATCCTCGGCGTCGACCATGGTTACATCTCCGTTAACGCTGACTGAAGTTTCTTTCTCTACAGGCTTCTCTGCAGCCGGTGCAGGACTTGGCTCAGGTGGTGGTTCAAGTGCTTTGCGCGTTTCGTTGAGCTTCTTGAGAGCATCATGACTAATACAATTAGTTACTTCCCCCAGAAGTGATATTGAATAACTTACGCATCCTTCTTATCACGCTGATACTTTATCTTTTCTTTCCGGAGCTCCGTCATGTGTTCACTACTTTCTTCCATGTAACCACGAATGGCTTTAGTCTCCATAGTAAGCATGCAAATAATCTGGAGTGCCTTGATACGAAGATTGACGTCGAGTTTGGCGTACTGTAGGCGAGCAGTTTCCTGTGTTGGCTCCGAATCGAGCGGGGCGAGCTCAACAAGAAGTGCTTCACAAGCGGCGAAATGCCTCTCATCTTTCGAAAGTTGATACAGGAGGCCGACCATGATAGCTTCCCAGCCACCATTCTTGAAATCACGTTTTCTTAGCTTCTCGATCCATTCAAGACTATCTTCCATCTCGGCTGCGCGATGAGTGTTGACTGGTCCAGTGGGCTCTTCGGGAGGTTGTTCGGCGGCTTTTTGTAAAGCTTCTGCCTCGGCTTTTGCGAGACTACTTCTAGTAGCACGTCCTCTGGGTTTTGGCTCTGGTTCTGGTGTAGGTGATGGTGCAACGCTGGCCTCACCATTAGATTCTTCTTCGTCATCTGACTCCTCTATTTCCGGTAACTGAATTTGCAGCTTTCCATCATCGGCTTCCGAATTAACCAAGATCTTCAAAACAGCGCAATGAATTTCGACGAACAATTCGCAGTCTACATCTTCAGATGTAAATTGCAAGGCTTCGACGAAGTCGTCAAAAGTGAACGAGTCCAATTTGAAGATTTGACAGTAAACATTCAAGGTGTCCCAGGTCTCCAGTAACTGGCCAATAGATGACATATGAATGCCATTACCCTCCGCCTTTGACTTTCCGATCATCATTGGATTATCTTGCGAAAAGTATTTGATGTCGGGTCGTTTCGGTCCATCAACTCGGGGAGGAACTTCCAAATCCTCGATTGGGTATTTGATGGGAGGTGGTGGAAGAGGAGCCGGAGGAAGCGATGCAAGAGGCGCAAGCGCAAAGCTAGAATTGTGAAAATTCTGGAAGTGGGGCCCCGCTTGTTGAGATTGTCCATTGACTTGAAAGGTGTGAGACATGAAGGGAGGAGCTTGAGGATGAGGATTGAATGGAATTTGAGGAGGGGGATTGTAATTGGGGTGGGGATGAGAAGGATGAGGAGGAGGAGGGTGAGAATTGAATGGAATTTGTGGTGGATTGTAGTTGGGGTGGGGTTGGGGGTAGAATTGATGGGGAGGGAAATGTGCAGGGATGAAATTCAAAGGAGCTTGCTCTAAAAATGGCTGCTGCTTACCCTTTGCTAGTTGGGATTGTTGCTGCTTGCTTTTATGGCTTTTGGGTGCTGGCTTCAACTCCGGGAGTCTAGCTTGTGGTCCATTTCCTCCATGAAAGCTACCAATCATATTGTCAAAATCAGTCCCTCCCGATTTTTTCTGAGATTGATGTTGCTTTCTCTCTGCAGCTTTACTCTCATATCGAAGATGTGGAGGAATCCTGGTATCGATATTATAAATGGCAGCCACGTCGTGCTTCACCAGCCAAGGCGCGCCGGTCCATGCCTCTCTTGTAACGGTTTTCTTGATAAATGACCGCAGAACTTGCTTTGTGAATATCTTGCGATCACGAGTAATATGCTGGTCGTCCACCACTGCCTCTTCATTTGGTCGACCATCCAGACTAACGAAATATCTCGAGAAAGGTGCGCTTAGTGAGCCATCTGGCAGAACTTTGCTTCCGAAGTGCGTCTTTTCTCTTACGGTACCAGTGAGTCGATCGCCTGTAATCACATGAACTGTAACAACCTCGCCAGGGAAATAGTCGGATCTGAACTCTTCGAAAATAATGTCCACCAAGGTGTCGATTCGTGAAATAGTTGAGAATTGTACACGTCTTAGAATTGGTTGTTTCAATGGATTCGGGAATGCCTCTTCGACTTCTTGTGCGCCTGCCAACTTTATAATATGTTAGCCTTCCCCCTTCACTAGCGCGGTGCGATTCTTATAATTCTCATACCTCACTCTTAAGTGCATCGAAGAATGTTAACTGAGAATGACCAGAAATTTGGCAAATGAATTTATGCTAGAAACTTTTAATAAATGTTGCTAGCTAGCTACTATTGGGTAGGTTTCGAACCTGTCTATAGAAATCCATTCTGTTGTTGTTAGCGCGGGTCCTCGGAAGGTTTTAGTGAGGGGCAAAAATGTAGAACTTACCGGCCTAAGTATTGTTCATACTCCAAGAAATACTCTCCAGTAGCAGGAATTACCCAGACCTATGACTGTTATTAGCCATCCTGTCATGATAGCAAATCTTCAGGGTAAAATTAAGTTTGTACCTCTGTGTCTTCATTTTCGACATGCGGCTTAGGTACATATTGTACTGGCTTCCTCTTAAAGAGAACCTAAGGAGATTTAGTTATGTTTATGTACTTTGAAGGGATACAAATTTGAGTCTTACCATTGTTATATTTATTTGTTGTCAAAGGTCATTGACCAAACAGAGAATCCTGACGGGGGAAGAGAAAGAATGTTAGTTTCTTATATACCCCTCCATAGAGCAAGCGACATGCTTTGCGCCAAACTTATATAAGAGTTGAAGCTCCTAAAAATTCGGTGGTGGTTTGATCTAACGGTGACGTGGAGTGGAGTATTGTAGAAAGGGTAATTGTGATCACCCTTCCACCAGTTGGGTAGTATTTATGGAAGTATATCAATATCAGCAGCTAAACTTACAGATATAGCTCAAGACGCGTCCAGGGGTCTCGGTACGTGATCTAGAAACCCTCCAAACGTATAGAATGTATGTGGTGAGTTGATGGTTGATGAAATTTGTTGATTGTTACGCGTTGTAAAGGTTGACAAGAGGAGGAAGAAGAAGAAGTGGATTGGGGAAAGAAGAAGAACATAAGAAAAGGTCGGGAGGTTGTGCTTAGCGTGGGTGTATGACATGGATACGGACTAGTGAGGACGGAGACCAATTCGAGAACTCGCGACCCATAACCGTATTCAATTCTATTAAGTGATATGAATTCTTCAAATCTCATGAATGAAGCAACTTTCCTGTGCTCAATATGTAGCCAGAGACGAGTTCTATTATATGAATGTCTATTGATCAGTTTATCTTTTAATTTGACCCAGTAACCACAAATATATGATTTTGGGGAAAAGATTTCCAACTAATAGGCATTTCTCATGTAATGCTCCTCGAATTTCGACCTAACTGCCAAGGACTCGGGAAGTGCTTAAAAGTGCTCGGATGTAATTCTTCTTCTTTGTTATTGACTTTCTATCAGTTCCTGAAGGCAATATTCACTCGTTTGAGCCGTACCGGTGTATACCGTGTTGAGTAGTCGTCTGTTGATATCGTCCCAAGGGTTCTCTCTAGATTCAGGGGGGTGAAAAGAACGGCTGTATTGTTCCTTCACATGATATACCGATTGATTCTTGGCCATGGTTACTCTAGATGATGTTGTCGTTGCTGACAATTCTTCAAAAAATTAATCATGACTGATCATTCTACATTAAAGTCTCACAACACACAAAAGTTTTGCCAGAAGAAAATCCGGGCGGATGCCATCGTTGGCAATTGACTAAAAAGGTTTAGCGCACCCGCTAAGCCAGGCCACGCTTTTGGAACAACCCAACCTCAACTCCCGAGCTTTGTCCTTCGAATACCCTACCAAATCATTAGAATTGCATGATTCTCATGTTTTCCACAAGAAAGGACCGAATCAATTGGAATTCACGATAATTTCTCATGAAAACATGATTATCGCATAATATATATAAATAGGGGGGCTGATATCCCTGCAAATTACCGTGCTGAACGTTGACATTGATGTTATCTCTTCCTTAAGGGACTGCACTTCTGGTAGTTGAATGCATCACATCTCGAAATGAAAATAGCTATGTTCCGTCCAATTCCAATCACTTTGACGTTTATTTCTAATTCTTTCTAATCTCTACTACTCCCTCAATCTTGCTATAAGAGCGTCCTTTGGGGTCCATATATCAGATACAGTCCCAATTAAGAGCAGCATCAGATGCTTAGATTGTTATTCCCCCTCTTAGACTTCCAGTCTGAGATACTGACAAGATTACAGAACACTCCAGCTTGACTTCAAAATCCCTCCTCTCCCCCACTCATTCGCCACAGCACAACCACCCCCGCCTAGGTCGATTCACTTGCAAACTGCTGTTTTGCAAGTTAATTTGATCCTATATTACTCACGCCTCCTAATTTCTAAAATGATCTAAGTCTCCAATCCCACACGTCCCCAACGTATAATAGCTCACTCCTTACCAACTTTAAGCACTTTTCCTCTCATCCCCAACCCCCCTACCTTCAATCTTCCTCCCACCTACACAGTCATTCTCACTATCCTGATACATCTTCAACAGGACCTATACACTTCTCTAACCATCTTCAATCTTCCACCTTCCATCTTCTAGCTCGACTTCATCCTTTTCTAATGCAAATATTCGTTTAGCACGATTCTCTCGTTTTAAATTTCGCTTAGGCACTTGTGCGAAATCATCAACTTGAAGCGTCTTCACAAATGTCATTCTAGACCCTTGTTGCACTATCAATAAAGTCCAAAACTTCTCAGAAACAAAATGGGTATCATTGACTAATCTTAACTATCAAAATATACAATCAAAAACCCAATCCAGCTTCCCACAACTCCAATTGCGGAGTATGAGCTCGTGAACATCAACGGCAAAAACTCCAGTTTATTACCAAACACGATTTGATGTAGCAGCGAACAATATAGTATCAAAGGTATGCTAACCGCAATGTAGAGTGTGCTAAATCTATCTAGCAAGAAGATTCTAGATTTTGACGCTGGCGCTAAGCGATCAAATGCAAGAAGGAACAAGATAAGCCAGAAAATCGTATACACGATTTTGGTAGGAAATTCTGCAGCCGTAAAAAGTAAAGGGAACAAGGAAACATGGCCAGCCACAGCCAATGGTCGAAATGCTCCAAGGAATCGACGATCCTTTAAGGCAATTAGGCTGAAAGGTATAATGACCAGGAGAATTGCTTTTTCGTGAACGTGCCAGCTGAAAAGAAATGAAGAGTAAGCACAGAGGGTTACACCCCCGATGAAATTGTCCCACGTAGGGCTTTTGTAAAGCTTGAACAGTGGAATGAAATCGAAAATGGCTGTCAAAGCGAAAGTCATGCCTTTGGTAACTTCGGGTAATACGGCGAACGAAGTGTTCCCAACGAGACCACGGGTAACACTATTGACAGCCGTTTGATCAACAGCGAGGCCGAGTTTAGGGGCAACTGTACTCGTATTAGTGACCAAATTGAGAGTATCGAAATACGAAGTTCAAGTAGCTTGAGATCATATTTAGGTGAAGAAAGACTTACTGGAAATTAACACTCGATCAGTGAAAGAGTACATAGCCCAGATATTTGGAGCCCAATAAGCATGACATAGACCTCTTCCAAATGGAAATAGTCTGCTAATGATTTGAGGCATTTGGCCAAAATATACAAATGGTCCAAATGCAGCTCCAAACACTGCTACAATACCAACTGCCAATTTAATAGCATTTCCGAATTTGATATCAAACGGGCGCTTAGGTCCAAACTTGGGCCCCAGGCAGTATCCGGATAATAAAAACACGAAATATGCTGGCGCAAGATAGAGGTAAATATGTTTGAGGCAAAGCAATATCGCAAAGAGTATACCACTTGCTAGCTTGGTCCCCTCATTTCTCGCCATGACCAAGGACAATATGAGGAGACCGTACATAAAACCATTGTATTGGAAGTGGATATGATCGATGATGAGTAAACCTGGCGAGAGCAGAATTGAAAGAGCCGCTGCTTGTGAAGGACGTTTTAAACTGGAAGGGGCGGTTTTGACGAAGCTTGAAGCTGTCAATATTGAAACAAGGGAAGGATCAACATCACTTACAGGTGAAGCGCATATACCAAGACTAATTCTGTTGCAATGACACTTGCGCGTTGAAAGTAAATGGTTTGCCAGCTGTCATATTCCAGATTCTTTACTACCAACATCAACGGGTCAATCCATTCTGCGAACTTTGATAGGAATAATTCGAAATATGCGAAGAAGGGTGGATAATCGAGAGTCCATTCTGAAGTCTTTTCGATATACCATTCATTCAATGGCAGACTGTTCGTAATGGCGAGCCAATTCCTGTGAACTTCAAAGTCTGTAGACTTGCTGCGATACCAATCAGTACGCTAGTTTGATTGAAAACTGGACGGAATTCCAATTGTGGAGGGGAGGATAGAGAGAACTAACTATGCTGGAAACAACAATATCTTGAAAGCCGTAGCTACCACTGCACATTGTGCAATCGAAGGATATAATTCAGCCATCTAGTCACACCCCATGTGAAGTTAGGATTGAATGAGATTGCTTTTGTATGAACGGGATCTCAATTTCCATGGATGAAATGGAATTGTGGTCTCCAGATAAATAAATATGAAGTGACATCTTGGTTCCACTACATGACATGACGGAATTTCTAAACGCCGACATCTATATTACTTGTAGTCTATGCACTCTTCAATAAGGTTATAATCGATATCAAGTCCGAGAATTCAGAATTTAAATTCAAATTGAGATGGATGTTTTTAACAGCTGTTGATGTATCCAAAAGCGATAGTTTAAATATACTCTGTGACTTGTATCGACGCTGTACTGTAATTATTATCTCCAACTTTCCATTGCAATGGGTTGGGTGTATAGTTTGAGTGAGTGAAGAGTGAGTGAAGACTGCATGGAGTGAGTGAAGACTGCATGGAGTGAGTGAAGAGTGACTGGAGTGAGTGAAGAGTGCATGGAGTGAGTGAAGAGTGACTGGCGTGAGTGAAGAGTGACTGGTGTGACTGGTGTCTCGAGTGTGGACTGTACTGTGTACCGCTTTTCCTATCTACATGGAGAAAATGCCGAAAACCCAAAGCTCTTCCCCGGTTACATTTTGACACCACAACCCCATTCGAAACAGCCCACCAAACAAGGATAATAGAAACATCAGAAACATCAGAAACACCAGTGACCTGTGACCTGTGACCAGTGACCAAAAACATCCAAAAGTTCCAAGCTTACCAGACAGAAACAACCCACACAAGGCGAGAAGGCGAGAAGGCTTCCATCCATGCAGAGAAGTCTTCTTTCTACCAATCCTCCTTCCGTCCTCCTCCCACATCTACCCAACGTCCCGTCGCAACAACATGGATCCAGCGTTTGTCCCATCGGAAATAGCTATACGACATATCATCAATCATAAATTCACCATAGAAATTGGCCCTTCCATTCAATCATTGGGGAAACCCATTCGCAATCTGATTCTTACTCTGGTGGGATTTTATTGTGTCACCAATATACTTCAAAATACATTGCAATCTGTCTTCAACTTGAACCGAAGCCGAAAAGAAGATTAAGCTGTGTGCATGTCCTTCATCTAGATGGTATCCCATATCCCATAAATTGTTACTTCAAAGCTCGAAATCAAAGTTCAAACCGCAAATTCCGCAAAGTTCTCCCGTGAGAAAGTGGCCTGGGGGTACCGGAACGGAGTACCAATTGATCAATTAATCCTGCCAAGTGTCTACTTCACTTCAATATTCAACACTGTTATTATTCGGAAGGTTACATACAGTAAGGATTTAACCCCTTTTCAACATACCCATTCATTCATTGTCTGTCTGTCCTCTTCATGATCATTTGAATCTTCCTCCTGGAAATTGAGGAAATTTTCTTCAAGGACGCTGGCAGTTCTTATTCTTATTCTGGGTGGTTTTGTTGAAGAATTAAGGAAAGTTCTCGAGTATAAACACAATGTATTTCTTCAAAGCATCCCTTACTTCAGTCGCCGCATTCGTTGCATATACCCAAGCTACATATCTTAATAACGATCTAAGTTTCGGTCATGATGGAAAGTAAGTTTATGTCAAGAATTCCATTTACTGCCATCCAAGATAACATGTGTTAACATTTATAGGATCTCTCCAAATGGTCGCGCCATTCCCAATTTTCACATGATAGGACAGCCAAACTATCCGGATATCCTCAGCAATCGCATCGTTCTTACACCACCTGCACCAGGAAATCAAAGAGGCGCTGTATGGACGGAAAAGAAGTTACAACATTCACAATGGGCAGCAGATATCGAATTTCGTGCTACTGGTCCGGAGAGGGCAGGTGGTAATCTGAATATCTGGTATGCTAAGAATGAGGATATCAAAGTATCAAGCATATACACGGTTGGAAAGTTTGATGGATTAGCGTTGGTTGTTGACCAATATGCTGGATCTGTAAGTTTCTATCTCTGCGATCTATCTTGCACAAGATACTGATAGCATTTAGGGTGGTTATATTCGTGGATTCCTTAACGACGGCACAACCGAATACTCTTCTCATCATTCTGTCGACTCCCTCGCATTTGGCCATTGCCCCTATTCCTACCGAAACCGAGGCATTCCATCCAAAATTCATATCCAGCAAAGTGCTGATAACTTCAAAGTCGAGGTTGACGGCGCCTTGTGCTTCCAATCCGACAAGATCAAGCTCCCCTTAGGTTATGTCTTTGGAGTTACTGCCGCTTCTGCAGAAAATCCAGATTCTTTTGAAATCTTCAAATTTGTTGTTACAACCGAATCCCATACTCCTGATGATCAAATTCAAAATCCAGGAAATCAAAATCAGCAACCATTCCAAGCTGCTAACAATCCACCTCAACAACAACAAAACCAATATGGCCAACAACAAAATCAAGCAGGACTCACCATGGATACACCTGGTGAAACTCCCGCGTCAGACTATAAATCCTCCGATGCGCAATTCGCAGATCTCCACAATCGTCTTCAAGCAATGATGAAACATATCACAGCTCTCAACCGCGATTTCTCTCAATACCAAGCCAATTCTATTTCTCGTCTTGAAGCTCTCAATGGAAATATCAATACGCTCTCCTCCACAATCTCTAGACTTGAATCTTCCCTCTCAAAACTCGATTCGGTTTCTGGCCTGGAAAGAAATCTAAGAGACGTAGCAAGTGATGTTAAGAGCACAAAGAAAGAACTACATGAAGCATTAGATGCGCATGTATTGAGTTTGAAACAAAGAGTGGCGGAAAGTCATGGTAGTGTACTTGGAACGGTAGGCGAAGGATTGAAAAACCATAGATCCGGGATTGGGTATGCGGGATTGGCATTCGTGGTGGTTGGTAGTCAAGTCGGATTAATTGTCGCTTATGTGTTGTATAAGAAGAGGAAGAACGGGGGACATAAGAAATACTTGTGAGGTGTGAGATGATGGGTGATGAATGATGGATGATGGAAGAGGAGGGCTAGGGAATTGTATAATATAGTATAGGAATGAATGTTTCTGAGTCAGAAATGCGGATCAACTCGAAACTCGAACCTGGAAAGAGAATGGAGATTAGAGTATGTAGTAAAGGGATTGAGTAGAGTAAAAAGAACGGAAGAATATCATGTTATAGTATTCATACAATATACACGATTACACTCGAGTTTATATTTATGTTCACATTCAGTATCTGTGTTTCGCAGGCATATTTACATTTATATCGATTTCAATCTTTCGGTTCTTTCTCTCTTTCATATCATCTCGTCTTTGAAAATAGTTTTCCGTCTCTGGTCTTCTTGTAAGCTTATTAAGATTGGGAAGATTTTCTTGATTGAGATATTTATTTATTTGTTTGGTCGGTTTTTTGGTCGGTTTTTGGTTTGCTGGATTGGATGGGATGGGATGGGATGGGATGGGAGTGGAGATGGGGATGGGGATAGCGGGGGGGGAGGAGACGGTGGGGAGAAGAGGGAGAAGAGGGAGAATGGAGACGGGAATAGAAATGGAGGGAAAGGGAAAGGGAAAGGGAAATAGTAAAGGAAATAAAGGAAAATAGAGATGGAAATAGATGAGGATTGAGGAGGAGGGTTTGTTTTAGAATTTGCTTTGTGATAAATAAGATGGATAAAATAATATGATTGTATATATAGTAACCGTGTACAGCTGTTCGTCGAGCATTAAAATCATACTAAAAATAGTCATTTTGTCCTATTTATTATATATAAAAAAAGAAATCTTCAAAATCATTGTAATAAATTGAAATTTTCTTCATATCTTTATTATATGTTAAGAGTTTAGGTTTGATGATTAATAAATACTAGAAATAGTACTTTTTTATATATTGATATTTAAAATATCAAAATTAATATTTCTTTTTTTTGAATTAGTACTTTTGACGTTTTTGTTCTAAATTCTTTTTCATTATTTTAATACTGAAATTAAAAATTATAATATTCTAGATTTATTTTTAAATTAATTTAATTTTAAAAAGAGAATCATTATTAGACAAATTAATAAAATTAAAATGTTTTATTAAATTATATTTCAAACTTTAATTTTTAGTTGAATAATAGTATATTGTAATAAATTTAGAATAAAAATGTCATTTTTTAAAAGTATTTAAAATAAAAGAATTAAAATTATTAGTTTTAGAAAAAGAAATGTTAATTATAACATTTTGAATATTAATATATAAAAAGTGTTATTTCTAGTATTTATTATTTAATAATTACCATAATTTAGAAATTTAGAAATATATTATTCATGAGATTGAATTTATATTAAGAAAAGCTCTCAATTTTTATTTAATTTATTGATAAATTTTAATGTTTTTAATTTATACTAACTTTTTATATAAATTTTATATTCAATAAAAATCCTAAAAATGAATAATCTTATTTTTATTAAATTTCAATTAAAAGTTAAGAGATTCATATTAAATTTATTATATATAAATTATATTTCCATTAAAAAATATATTAATGAGATATCTCCTAGAGTACGAACTTACGACGCCTTCGCTTAATGAGGACTTAGTAACTAATCACATCATTAGGATTCTCGAAATTTCATTAGATATTTACATATAATCTTTAATATAAAATCTCTTTTATAATATTCATATTTTAAAGTTTTAAAAATAATAAGATAAATTAATTTTGAATCTTTATTTATCTTACAATTTTTAAAAAAAAGTAAAAAACAAAATTAAAATTCTATCTTATAAATAAAGTGATCGGAAAAGTATGAAAGATATTAATCTGATTAATCTGACTTCTTTATATAGGGTATATTAAACGGACCACCCGGGCGCTTTAAATTCGCACTCTAGGGGATATGAGTTTTGGTGCGATTTCAATGTTCAACGAACAACTGTGCCCTAGTACTATATAATTATTATTAAAGGTTTGAAAAGGTTTTGAAGTTTTGGAGTTTTGATGGGAAATTCGGGGATAACGTAATGTAAGTAGAATAGTGGAAGAGTAGTGTGTGATAATGTGAGGTAGTGGAAGGTAGTGAGTGTAAGGTGAAGGGGATGTTTTTTTCTATACTTTCCGGTGGATTGTATTTTATGGGGGTAGCGTTGTATGGTTGTGTGGTAGTATGAATTGTGTATCTGTATGGTTATGATGGGTTATTTGATGGAATATAAAAGTATGCGAGTATGTAATAGGGTATGAGGGTATGAGGGTATGAGGGTATGAGGGTATGAGGGTATGAGGGTATGAGGGTATGAGGGTATGAGGGTATGAGGGTATGAGGGTATGAGGTATAATGATATAAGGATATGGGGGTATAATGATATAAGGATATGAGAGTATGTGATGGGGGATAAGAGTATGTTGATTGAAAGTATAATATAGATTGAGATAATAAAGGGTTCTTGAAGGGGGCAGAGGCAGGTTTTTGTGATTACGATTATGACTATTTTTGGGTATAAGGATAAAGGAAGGCCTGAAAAATGGTGTGTGGAATTTCGCATGTGTATTCTTGAGTATTTCGTTGTGGTTGTGTGTTTTGGGGGAGGGGGGAGGGAGACTAGGGATTGAGGATTGAGAATTGGGGATTGGGGATTGGGGATTGGAGGTAGGAAGTGAGTAGATGTTGTAGATGAGTGGGTTTGTTCTTTTTGATGAATCTCAATTTTCTGGGTATATAGGTATAGTAAATAAGTAAAGGGGGTACTAAATAGTGAGTTGGTGGGTAGGTAGGTGGGTATGGATGGACAGATAGACAGACGGCTTCTTGGGATTTGTTCGTGTGTTTAGGTGCATGTGTTGGTGGAGGTGGTGGTGGTGATGATGGTGATGTTGATCTTACTATGTATGGTTGAATGATGCGAAAGACAGACAAAAGTGGAGGAGATATAAGTATATTCAGCCTCTCTCGAGAATGTAAATGTAAAAGTAGGTAATTCGAGTACCCAAGTGATATAAATCTAATTATCTACTGTCATAAAACATAAATCTACACCAACACAAAAATCTATCAATCTATAACAACAAGAATGATATGAAACAACCTTACTCCTTTCCTGTATAATGTAACCAAATATCCACCATCCTTCTATTTTCATAAACGAGGAATGTCAAGACAAATGCTTGACATGTTAAAACACATTATCCCCTTATTCAGCCCCCTTGGTCTTCTTAGTCCTCAACTTCATCAACAAGAACACCAACGCATAGCTACTGAAAACAAACAGCGCACAGATTCCCGCATCCCTCCATCCATAGGTATAGCTTTTTAAATTCAAGTTGTGCAAATAATCGGTTCCGGTTGTGTACTCACAAACTTTGCATCCCTTTGTCGCATCTGGATTGATCAGGTTCGCCGCTGCCCCCATGCCCTGCAAATACGAAGCTAGATACTCGCCACAGGTACCATTTGCAGGGTTGAAAATAGCGAACTCGGATTCGCGACAATTGACGGGCTGATCCCAGGTACTGAAGACAAGGAGAGAGCCCATGAGATAGTTGAAGGGATTGACGTAGTACATCCAGTACCTCCAGAATGCGGTGATTTGCGCATAAGGCACGAGAACACCACAGAAAGAGACCAAGGTTCCGAGCACGAGAGGGTTGACCAACGAGGCGAAGACCACGTTTGGTGCGTAGGCGGCGACGAATTGACCGATACCGGTGTAGATGAACTCATAACAAATCATGACAAAGAGAACGGAACCTGCTCTGTGGGCATCATCTGGAAATCCAACGGTGTAGTACCAGCAGACGAAATAGAGAATAGCGCAAACAACAAGATAGGGGAGCTCGGAGATGACGTTTCCGGTGGCGAAGGCCCACCAGGAGTACATCTTTGATTTCTTCTCTCGCGTTTCGTAGATATCTCTTCGTTGGAGGAAAAGTGGTTGCAATTGGGCCAAGACACCCGGTGCGACGAAAATGAAGTTGAAAACCGTAAAGAGGCGTAATTGTAAACCGCCAACTGAATCTTTTATCATCCAGAAACTGAATCCGTTGAAGAGAGCAGATCCAATATGCAATGCGAATTTGTTGTTGATGTAATCTGTGTTGCGGTAAATGGATACGTTCATACGATGAGTGACAAGTTTGAGTTGTTGCCACATAGGGGTTGCGAATTCGAAGCCATCGTCGGTTGTTCCGGGAGGTGCAGCGGCAGCAGTGTCAATGATTCGATCGAGTTCTTTGACCGTGTATTCATATTCAGGTGAGTTGAGCCAAACTTCGTTCCAATCTTTTCCTTTACTCAAGGTGCCGGAAACAACGTCAATCATGTGTTCAGCGGGATTAGAAGATTCAGGACAAGGGGCATCGTAACGAGCAAAGTATTCCTTGATGGTTTTGGAATCCTCGCCGATATCACCGAAGTAGACGGTTTTGCCTCCTTTAGCGAGGAGCAAGAGAGAATCGAATTGAGCGAAGAGTTGAGCGGAAGGTTGATGGATAGTAACCAAGATAGCCTGACCAACATCCGCCAACTTCCTCAAGAAACGCACTGTATTGAAAGCAGCTTGACCATCCAGACCAGAAGTAGGTTCGTCCAAGAAAATAAGAATAGAGGGCTTAGAAACGAGTTCCACACCAATCGTCAAACGTTTTCTTTGCTCGACACTCAATCCAGCTCCGGTGTTACCAATCAATGTATTCTCCATATCGTGCATCTCCAAAAGATCAATGATCGTATCGACATATTTCAATTTCTCGGCGTCGGGGACGGTTCTTGATTGTCTGAGAAGTGCAGAGAATTCCAAGGCTTCGCGTACAGTGGCAAGTGGTTCGTGTACATCCAATTGCTCGCAATAGCCTGCAGAACGTTGAAACGAAACATTGAGAGGTCGGCCATCTACGAGGATAGAACCCTTGATGGTACCATCTGTCTTACGTTGCGCAAGTACGTCGAGAAGTGTCGTTTTTCCGGCTCCAGATGATCCCATGAGTGCACCTAACATACCCGGTTTGACCCATCCTTGTACATTGTCTAAGAGGACACGATCGCCAGAGGGAGTTTTAACGGTATAGGTAAGGTTCTTCCAGGTGAAAACAGAGGTGTTGCGCATTAATTGATCATTGGTTTCATCTTCCACTTTGGTATCTTGAGACGCAGGGCGAGAATTCTGCTGACGTTTTTCTTGGATATCTTGAGATTCCTCATCGCCTGCATTGGCAGCCTTGAGTACTGCAGTATTTTTGTGGGCTTTCTCTCTTGGAATCAACAAGATTCCTGATTTACCGCCATTCGCGCTCCAGTTGCTTGTGTAGTAGATGGTTAGAGCAACAAACAAAACCCAGAAAGCCCAGATGATACCAAAGTTTCTCCAGATATTGCTTGTGGAGTAAGAAAGTGAATTAAGATATTGTTCTCCAGTAACACTGGTAGCTCCGGGTAGTGCTCCTCCGACACCAGCACAAGCTTGGAATGTCAAATCTGCGTATCCCGGTCCATTGGGCACCAAATTATTCGCAACACAAGGAACAATTTGACCCTTGAATTCGTTCGCCAGGATAGCCGAAAAGCCATAGGCAAGAGGATCGATCCAGTAAATCCACACAAACCAAGGATGCATGTCTGCTTTCTTAATCATATACCCGGTATACATAATCAGAGCACTAATCAAGAATCCAGAAACTTTACTCGCGGCGTCGAATGTGGAAAACCCAGCACCGATGGCACGGAAAAGTGCAGTCATACACATGGTCGCTGAGAAAATAAGAACCCAAAAAGTGAAGAATGCACCAGCATCTTGACGCAACCCAACCATAAAATATAAGACGAGTGAGAAATGCGAGATTTGCACGACCAGAACAGGGATATCAGCGGCGATTTGAGCGATACAGAAGGCGGCTGGATGGTATAGTGCAAATGCTTTGTGTTTAGCGAGGACAGGACGACCAGAGAACGAATCGGTGACTTCGGACATGGCGAGGAGAGAATTGAAGAGGAGAGAGAAAAAGAGAGCACCGGATTTGACAAAGAGACCGCTGGAAGTGGCAGGAGCGTTGTAAAAGAGAGAACCGGCGATGAGAGCTTGAGCGAGAGTGGAAAATTGTTTGATGATGAAGGTTGCTTTGTCTCCCCATATGATTTGGTATTGCCGAATAACGCAAGCCTTGACTTGGACCGCAAAACTAGTGGTGAGAGGAGAATCCTTGCCAAGTTTAGGACTCTTTTCGTATAGTACAGATGTGCGGAAATCCTCGGTTCGTTGTTTGGCGATTTCGGTGGTGGGATAGTCGTACTCTTTTTCCATTTCATTCTTGATGGGGTGGTTGTTATATGCAGCGAGAATCTCACCGGCGGTTCGAGGGAATCGATTATGGAATTCATCTCTGATTTTTCGCTCGGTTGGTACCTGGAGTAAGATGGATTAGTACGAAAAGTAGATGTAACGATGAGAGAAAGAGCATACCGTAACACCGGTCAAGAAATCAGCAACATTAGCAGAATCATCACAGATGAAACCCAACTCCTCCATAAAAGGTCTTGCCTGTTTCATCGGACCATAATAGATCTGCTTTCCCTCTTCCAAAACCAAAACCTTATCAAAAAGATTGTAGATACCATTACCAGCTTGGTAAAGCGTAACGATACTGGCCAATCCAAAGATATCCGTCAATGCTCTGATAGCTTTCGTGTATTCCAAAGCGGTACTAGCATCTAAACCTCGAGTCGAATTATCCCAACACATCACACTTCCTCTAGAAGCGAGCATCTCAATGATCGAAACACGTTTACGCTCACCACCAGAAACACCTCTCACATACTCATTTCCCACTTTGGTATCGTGAGTATGCGAGATACCCATACTCCTGAGTAGAAAATCGCGATTGGCTTGTTGATATTCCTCGGGAGAGCTGACGTCTGAAGGTAAATGAAATGGAACCTTCATTCTCGTTGCGAAATCAATGGTTTGTCCGACTGTAAGGGTAGGGAAGAAAAGTTCTTCTTCGGTATTCATGACGATTTGTCCCCGGTATTGTTGTGCTTCAGTATGGGTCATTGATCCGAAATGTACATCACCCGTGACCTCTGCATATCCGGCTCGATTATTTGAAAGCATCTTCAGTAGAGTCGTGCATCCAGCTCCAGGTCTTCCAAGAACCAATAACATTTCTCCAGGTTTAACGCATCCATGAGCATTGTCGACGAGAGTTCTCAGAGGTGGTTTGGTTCGTCCTTCCCTGATCTTTTGGGGAATGTTGAATTGCGATCCAACATTCTCGTTCATAGCAGCATCAGCTCCAATGCCCTTGACCGTTAAATTCTTCCAAGTGACACCAAGATCTCTTCCTTTGACTTGATCTTTTTCACTCTGCTGTCGCATAGCTTGAAGTTCAGGCATCAGGCTCCAATCCTCAGCCATACTCTTCCCGCCCTTATCATCGTCATCGGAACTATCATAAGCTCTCTGTCGTCTTCGATCCGAGAAGGCGGATGATGATGAAATTGCCCTTGTAAGTGCACTTCCATGTGCTTCGTGTGGTCGAACAATCGAGGAGAAACCCTCAGGCTCGGTGGCTGCCATGATGGCGATTGAAATATTGATATGGAACTACCAAATGATAGAACACAGTGAATTAAAACAACAAAAATGTGTACAAAAATAATACCGAAATAATAGGTCCTCAAATAGAAGTTGCCAAGAATTAATACGTAGGAGGCTTATTAGATACCTTCAAACAAAGGAGCAATGAATAATTAAGTAGTATTTCCACCTTCAGACCGGAAATCCCTTGATGTAAATATTTAGAAATCAAACCCACAAAAAGCAACCAACAAAAAATTAAAATTCCGAAACTACAAACTGTATTCGAAATACACGAAGCATCTACGCCAAAATGCAATCGGCCTCCCATCAAAATTTCCTTTTCCACAATCCTCTCGGACAACCAGAATACCGACAGTGCGTGCGGCACAATAACATTCGACTTACGTTGAAACGGAAACTTTCTCATAAATTAAGTGGAAGGTCAATCTTATCTTGGTCGTTATTAGTAGCCTAGAAATTCACATGAAAATAAATGCAAATGAAGACTTCTTAGGACCGAGCCCCGACGCTTGTAAGTTTTAACAAAGGGACAACTGTTCCCTCTTCCCCCTTCCTCTCGAATGAAAAGAAGCCGTTCTCGCTGTTGTACCCAAGACTAAGTTCTCAGTTCATGACAGAATTGTCCGCAAAAGTCCGAACGAGATCTCGTTCTAGTGTGTTGATTGCTGCATTGCTCCATCATTTCAAAGCATTGAACAGCCTTACCATGATCTGTCAAATCAAAATGAAGTACCATGCCCGTGGGATTTACGCTGTTATCTAGAAATCTAGAGCCAAGATGCAGAGTGAGATCTATGAGGTCACGACTAATAATTGCTGAGAAGATCGCAGTCTGTCAAAACCATCAAACCCGTCAAAAACTGTTGATTGTTCTTATAAAAAAATTGACCATTCAAACTTCAATACCATCAATGACAGGCTCTACTCTACGTAAGCGAAATAAGAGGCGGAAGTTGAGTATCATTCAGAAGGACTTCGATAATTCGAATCTCTCTCCAATATTGTATTGAATACATATAGTTGTCACTGTCTAAGTAAAGCAGGCTCAATTTTTCGTTTTGTCTTTTCAGAATCTAGTATTTGACTTGAAATGAATCTATAATTTATTCAAGAAGTTCTTTGAAAGAGGACTCAATTCCCGCCTCTTATTTCGCTTACGTAGAGACAGATAGGATTTGCATTAGCGATAGATGAATTGAAAATGTTGTTCTCACCGTAATCCCTCCCCTAATCATGTTCCGTCCGAACTTCACTAATAAGCCGTTTCCTATCTGCCTTACCTCCGCACCGTGAGCGATCAAGGATGTTCGAATTCACCTATATCCGGATAAGGAGATTGACATTGGGGCTACTCAGCCCTCTGAATATCGATTGACTCCTTGCATCTAGTACAGAAGCGCAGTCTGTAAGCCTAGAATTGTTCTTCAACGTCCAACAGACGAACTAGAGGGAATGTTGGCAACGGAGATCCCAAAAAGCCCGTGATTTCCGTACTGTGTCAGCCCCTACTAAGCCTAATTAGCATTAGTGCATAAATCCTTGTTCGGACTCTCGACAATGCATCATTACGGACTATCAATTATGCGTTGAAATTTCCGTAGAAGCTTTTCTTAGAAACGCGGTTGCTACGCCGTGTTGATCGAATAAAATCGATTAATTGCGCAATCATTATTCCGTATATGACTGCCTCGAAAGAGTCATACATCGTACACAATAGGGAGTACGGAATTATTTGTAAACTCGCTAGTTTAACTAGTCGCTTCTTACGACTAAGCGCTAGATGAGAAATCCCACCACACCATTCGTAACAACACATTGCTTAACACCCCACTTAATTGTTCAAAAGTCCGTCATATGGAGTACTCTTTCATGCTAGTTTTGAGTAGAATATATACCAGAAAAAGTTACTCCACTGCATAACAAGATCGGGCTTCTGGCGCAATGGCAACGCGTTTGACTTCGACTTCTGTTAGAAATAACAGTCCTCTCCATCAAAAGATTACAGGTTCGATCCCTGTGGAGCTCAGCTTTTTCCCTCATGAAGCTCTCAGGAGCTATATTTTGCAGTTAGAAGTGTTTTGCAATTACTCGTAGAAGTGTGAGAAATAGTTGAGATTTGAGCAAGTTGACGAAGTTTGTGACGGAAGTATATTTTCGGTGTATCAGTGAGTATCTTCGTCATGAGATCTTTGAAGCTAATCAAGAGCTATCTTTTGATACAGAAACAGTTACAATTAGTTGAAAATTGAATGTGTTGAGTGCACTCCCCTTGGACAAATTATATCTGATAATTGAACAAACATCGAAACAAAAAGTACGAGTGAGTTATTGTTATTGAATACCAATTTGGATCTCAAGTAACACTTATCGGATTTCCACTTGGAATACTGAAGTGTATGGCAAAATCATTCCACTGTAGTATAACCAATATCTTGAGACTCGATTTCGATATCTCATTCAATTGTTTTGGTTCATTCGTGGATGTCAGCTCCTTAGGTTACACGAGTAGATAATACGGTTTTCGCCAAAAGGTATAACAACATTTCGTCTCTTTTTTCAAGAGCTGGACTATTCAAATTGAAACTTCAAATAATAGACAAAAATCCAATTGCATACAACATCTTTCAATTTTTATTTTTGTCGGGAGCAAACGATTAAGTATCGAATTGACGGATCCCGGATTCCGTGCATCCGGCCTATTCACAGGATAAAAAAGAGATCAAAATTGATCACCCCAATAGATTCTAGAATTACCTAGGTAAATTATGAAAGTTCATAGTACTGCACAAGACCTAGGATAGTCTCAGTCAATCATGATACTCCTCAAACTTTTTGATTCTTTGAATTTAAATGGAACAATTGGATTGTTGAACGGGTTTCGCTCAGTGGTCAATTCCGGTTTGGTTTTTCTCCTGCGAATAGCCGGCATCCATATTCTTTCACTCCACCAGAGATTAATCCTGAAGTCAACGTACACAATTTCGATCTGACTATACAGTACTTCATATGTACATGGGTTTTCCGCACTACTGTTGAAGAGCTTCTGATTCTCATTCCCATTCTTCGAAATGGAAAATCTCTCTTCCCGATGTCTTCAAAACATCTCGTCGGAAGAAATCCGAAATTTCATGGGTACGGTGTTTGGAAATCCTTGGTCTGAAAGTAATCCAGGTGGTATCTTTCCTATGGGTATTGCAGAGAATAGACTTATGTATGTTTGATCCTACATTGGAATCGATTCTCCATCCTAGCTGTGTGATTGACAGATATGAAAATGTAGGCATGATGAAATTGCAAACTATATAAACTCGAATTTCCGAGTGACCCCAAAAAGTACCTTGTTCCATATCCTCTTTCTACATCATCTCATATATAAGCAAGATCTAACAAAATGCAGTGCTCACATATGGAGATGGACCAACCGGTTCCTGTGAATTGCGTGCTGCTCTCGCCACATTCTGGAACTCAAATTTCTCACCAAAGGAATCTGTATCAAGGGATCATGTAACGGTCATGGGAGGAGGTTCTTCTATTCTTGATGCATTAAGTTATTGTATTGCCGAAGAAAATGAGGGAATTTTAATTGCTCAACCTTTCTATGTTGGGTTTGTTGGAGATTTCGAAGATCGTGCTAGGTGTGTTTTGCCTACGATCCTATCTACTGAAGTTTTTATGCTCATCCGAAAGTAAAGAGTCAAGGTAGTACCCGTACCGATCGGTGCACTCGAAGATGTGACTACCATGGCTGGAGTCAAGAAACATGAAGAAGCACTTTTTTCCTCGAGAGAAAAAGGTGTCAAGATTCGGGGACTCATGCTCTGTAACCCTCACAATCCTCTTGGAAGATGTTATGCCCCAGAAGTCTTGGAAGCATATCTTTCTCTCTGCTCAAAATACAACATTCACCTTATAATTGATGAAGTATATGCGATGGGTGTTTTTTCAAATCAGGATATACCGAGTCCAATGTCTTTTACCTCGATACTTTCATTAGATATTGGGAAGTTCTGTGATCCGGCCTTGGTTTGCGTGGTCTATGGCATGAGCAAGGTATGTATTTACTTCCACTCTAGTCACCTACGAAGTTTTCAATGCTGATGTATATTGTCATAGGATTTCTGCTCGAATGGCCTACGTATTGGATGTATCATCTCACAACATAATCCCACCCTCCATCGTACTCTAGGAGCAATATCAAAATTCGCTTGGGCATCTTCATTACCTGATCACGTATGGACATTAATGTTGAATGATCAAAAGTTTGTAGATTATTATTTCTCAACCCTTGCTCAAAGAATGAGAAATGCGTATGAGCTCTGTACCAGGAGATTGAAAGAATTCGATATTTCCTATATTCCTGCGTAAGTACTAAGCACATATTTCCTTGTCGATTCTCGTCGTGGGAGAGAAACTGACGAAAATCACGAAATACAGATCTTGCGGTCCTTTTCTTTGGATAGATCTCCGTTCATATCTTGCATCCCCAACTATTGAGGCCGAACGTATACTCTCGTGGAAGATGTTGAAAAATGGGATTTGGCTAGCTACAGGTGAAGCTTTTACATCTGAAGAGCCGGGTTGGTATCGTATCACTTTTGCTATGGACGAGAAAGATTTGAGATTTGGTATGGATAGGTGAGTTATTTCTCTTTCCTGGGGGGCGGGAATTGTAGTGAGAGTTGGATGAAACAATTGGGATTCTGTGCTGATTCATTACTCGTGATTTAGATTATGGACAGTTTTAGGTATGGTGGAAGAAGTTAAGACGCAACCTTATTAGGAACATAGAATCGTTAAAAATGGTAGATCGATTTGTAGATGGAAACACATCTTCTCATCTTATCTCAAGAGGAACACCAATCTCGCATTCATTGTACAACAGAACATCAGAATATCCTTACTTTATTCAGTCGACTCTTGACAATAGAAAAGTCTGTGATCGTTGAGAACCCGAGGCTTTTGCAAGATAGATAAGACGATACTTCAAGATTAAGTACCGGCACATTCCACCCCACCAACCCCACTCAGGTCTTAGATCTCATCTCCACTTGCGCGTATGGATAAGTAAGCAAAATTACGACCACGCTTCAACAAACAATGCCCGTTTGGCTTAGCGGTAAAGCGCATCACTAGTAATGATGAGATCCTAGGTTCGATTCCTAGAACGGGCAATTGTCACTGTAGATGTGAAACTTCTTTTGCATTTTTGGTCTTGGCCATCTTAAATTTTGCCCAGGGCTGGCTGAGTCAGACCCAGGCACAAACATCAACGTCAACAAGAAGTAAACATGAAAAAAAGAAATAATTTTTTGGTTCACAACATTCATCAATCAATAAGCAGAATCAGGATACAACTCAACATTTGAATTGTTTATGCATACTGACAAGGTGGGGTCGACGCACCAACCCGAGCCCCTGACGATTCGCTATATCTGCCGCTACGCCCCCGCTCATTCCTGCACGACACAAACACAACATTTGAAGAAATTTTAGTGGTCGTTTTAGATTCTCCATATGCATGTATTATTTTGGACCTATCAAACACATTTCTGATATTCATTGATCTCGTCCAACTTCTCGCGCCCTCCCCTAAACCAAAAATAGGAAATAGGAAAAAACAACGGCGCCATGAAAAAAAACTCGGAGATCTGCCTCGAGGAACAAAAGACTCACAAAAGGAATGCTCGCATGAGATCAGTCACTCTCTGACGGGGAGTCGAACCCCGGTCTCCCGCGACTTGCAATCGAAATTGACAAGCGGAAATCATGACCGTTAGACCATCAAAGATGTTGTTTTTGTTGGAGTAGCCCTTAAATTTATAATATATATTGTAAAACTTACAGCCGTGCTATAGTTGGGGATCTTCTTAGTCGTGAAAGGCTAAAGTGGGGTAGTCATCTGATGATATTTGGATATACATTGGGAACTACTCGTAGATCTCAAGCTTAATGGTAAGATATCAAGAGCCCCAGATCAGAGTAATTGCTGTTGTATTCTCACAAAGTATTAATAGATATATTTCCTCTGCATTCGGGCTCTACACTATCGACATTGCCTAATCACCGAATCTTACATCCCATAAAGTTCCCTCCGGCTTCCAACAATCATGATCAGTGAGTGGCCTTGCACACGCTTTTCAAATCGGGTCAGATGCGTCTATTTTGATGCACTATTATACAACGTAGAAGTCCAGATAGAGCCGGCCCTAGATAATATGGGCTTCAAAAGTAATGATGCATGCATACATATAAATATTCTAATGGAATTTTGAAAACAGCACCTCCGACACAACCTCACTAACAACTTCATCTCATCCACCACCATTCCTGCTAAGATCCTACCAAATATTTCTCTTGACGAAACTTCCAGGTCCCAATATAAATAAACCAATTCTCGTTCTTCTTCTGCGTATGTGTAATTTCTAGATTCCTCTTGTGTAACAACTTGTAGAGCTAGCTGTGATGTCATTCCAGCGAAATAGGAAACTACCGATATGAAATTTGAGATTGTTTATACCATTTTATTCTACTTGACCAGTCGAGAATTCTTGCTCTCTTTCCAAAATACCGGGAAATATCACATCAGAAAAATCGTGCCACATTTTGAAGAGAGAAGGAAGAAACTATAAGCAGAGCGATTGATGAAGTACTTCTATATAGATCGTTTTATCGTATTGGACACCTCAAGTTAATATACAAGAGAGGCTACTGTATATACTATTCACATCTCTATCATTTCTAAACCGATACTTTCCCATTCAAGTTCACACTTTGAGTCTACACCCCTATCTCAGTATCCCTCCTCAGTTTTCACAGCCTTCCCTCATCTTCAACCCTTGCAAAGCACAAATCGTACACTCAAATCATACTTCACATCCCCGCTTCAACTGTCTGTCCAACAGCCAATTTCAAAACCTGTTTGTCATCCGAGCGAGAAGTTTCATATCCTGGTTCTAGACCAGGCTCAGATGGTTTAGCTGGCTCGGATCCGTAATCTTTGGGTGTTTCAACGGGAATATGTTCGCGGAGGGCGAGATAGGTTGTTGGCAGGCAAATTACTGGTGTGCGGTTAGTGAAGGGAGTTATTTGGGTAGGGAGGGAGTGAGAGGATAGCGGATGGAATGAGAGGTAACAGTGGAAATGGTAAGAGAGCAAAACTAAAGGCAGATCTGCGGAGGATAAATCTGATGAACCAGGGCGAAGAATAGAAAACTCACCAAGTAAAATAGTATTCACAGCCATTGGAACACGACCCCTATACCAATCTCTCGTGTTAATACCGAAAGAGACAGCTTGGGCGAAACTTTCTTGACCACGAAGGATTCCCGCGAAGCGTGCTTTGTGACTGTTAGTATCATGTTGAGACATACAAACTCAAATTCCTCAGAAGTTAGTTCGGAATGGGAACTCAACGTACATAACTCTGAAATATTATCTGTTTTGGTGGATACGAAATAGTATAGCCAATTTTGTAGCGACTGTTGTGAGAAAGCTGTGGATGGCATGTATCATCAGCATCAAGTTCTCTCTAATCATGATCGCATAGTATTGCCGTGGAAGGGTTTGAAGAGAGGGTTGCATACACCATAGCAAGATGACGAAAAATCCTTTCGTGAATTCTCCATCGGTCCAATCGAGATCAGGTTGTTCGGCACCAAATTTCTCATTGACAACCCAGGCGTATATCCAAGCTACGAGATGCCAGAAAATCACGTAGTAAAAACTTTTGTTTCTGTTAGTGGATGGAATTCAATGGATATAGAAGAGGTTGGCTCGTAGAGAGTAGAAAGTAGAGAGGTTGAGTAGGATACATACCCAATATTAAGACGTTGCTTGACTGGAATTTCCTTGTAATCAAGTAGCATACTCATGATTTGGGATGCGAAGAGGTTGGCAAAATTGCCTATTCATCGTTAACAGATGAGCGTGTAGTTGAAAAGTAAGGAAGCATACCGACGAAACCAATTAAAGCTCTAGCACGAACTCCAAAGTAATAAACCTCATAATCTAAAGAATATCAATTTTTATTCTCGAAGTCAAAGATAGGGGGTCCAAGGACTTACTTCCAGAGTATTGATTAAAGTATGCAGCCCAAAAGACGAGCAATAGTAGTAGAATCTTCAATGAAGTCAGTGTAGTTCATAAAAGAGGTTTCATCGGGTAAATATACATCGCGTCTTGCACATGTTTTAATGAGAGCTCTGATTTCTGCCTTGAAAGATTTTTCATGTATAATCTTGATTTTCGATCCATCTGATCTTTGGGCCTGGTAAAGTCAGCAAACTGTTTCTGGTCAATATCTAGAATTGACCGACCTTGTCCGGAGGAGAGAGTGCAAGAGCCATGAAAGCAGCTAGGCATTGAAGGGTGATGAAGATAATGTATACAGCTATATGGCATGTAAGTACTTTTCTAGCAAGCAAAATTAATAGAGAACATCAGGAATCACTCACCATACCCAACCTTTCCCTTTTTCTTTTGGTTGCTCGCACTAATACCTTGTCAATAAGATCCACAAGGTATGAGATACTCGGACATCACGCACTGATTAAGACCCAAAACAATAGCACCGCCAACAAGCGGTCCTCCGGTACGAAACCACAACCAAATACTGTTTCCATTAGCTCGTTATCCTTGGACAAACCAAGACGGCAGGTTCAACGCACTTCATATATTTCCCTCTTTTCGCTGGTTCTGGATATCCCAAAGCAACTGCTCCCTCTGAAGCCCAAAATAATCCTGCACTGATCATATCATGTCAGTTCGTCTATGCTATACCAAGCTAGCACTTGCTCAACTTACGAAATGCCACAAGTGACAGCTCCAACGAGGACCAGCCAGACGTTCCCATATCGATTGTTTGCATATAAACCAGCCCTATGCTTCATTAGCACTCTATCTCCTTGTTAAACTCACAAGCAAGAGAGAAAACATACGAATACACTGGATATCCCACCGCTCCAAGCGTCAATGTATATTTCAATCCTATCCGATTCGCAATTGGACCTCCTAGTACACAGAATATTCCCACTTCACACCCAACATTAGCCAACTTTCAAAAGTCCAACATCCTCCCAAAAACGTGCATCGAGACCGACTCAGACTTGAAGAAGCATGGGAGAAGAACATACTCAAGCCAAAAACCAACGCATTGGCAGCATTAACCAAAAACGGCGATTCCGCACCTCCTGCCCCTAGAGAAGACATCGCATTCCACATTCCCGGGGCCAGGAACCCTACTGCACCTATTACAAAGGCATTGAAGAGGGAGGAACGATACCACAACTTTTTCTCAGGTTGCTGTTCCGACGGCGGTTGGTCGAAGGAAGTCATGATTGCTACAACCTACAGACAAGGAGAAATTGGGAGTTATGACTGAGAGAGGGGGATGTCGTCTGCGAACATTATAGATAGAAGGAAGGATATATATCTCTACCCCAACATCCAGCGCAGCAGGTAACCGCTGAACCAATATTCAATATTACCTCATCACATATACAGATTTTTCAATAGCCATGTCTATATTGCTGGAATCAGTATCCAGCTTCCTTTCTCGTCGTGCATCTCACTTGGCTACAAAGCTGCTTTTGCATGGAATATGAAGATTGATTTATATATGCTACAAAATCATCTACCTTTGAAAAATTGCGTGATAGTATAGAATAAAGCAGCAATACATTTTCAGATGTACATTCAATGCGAATTTGACGCAGGTATGGCGAATGATGCTCACCATACATGCTGGTATGTAAATCCCGACGTTGAGCCGATGATACCCAGCCAGAATTTATGTTATGGGTCTGAACAACAACAGTATCCACTTTGAAGAAGATGGATGAAATATAGACTACTAGGTACATATGTTAAAAATCTGACACCAGACTACTTGATGCGTTCCAGATTCTCATCTGTCTGTATGAATCCTAGTGCACTACATGATGATGATGTACAGAAATGTTCAACCCAGTCAATTATCCTCCGCACAGCTCGCCAGTATTCATGAAATTCTTTGCTCAGTGATATTTGTATGAGATGCCACATATG